>NC_030437.2:8023796-8323796 GCF_001660625.3 Ictalurus punctatus
TAGATGGGAAAAACCCCCAACCCTGGAGGTAATGCAAGCGTGCTAACCACTAAGCCACCATGCCCCATAATTGCTGTAGTATAAGAGGAATAAAAAGCTATGGGATGTGCTGTTATGGGAGCGTAATTAAACATTAATTTTAAGTCATTATCAACGACTGGTACTGTACATGCTATACATATAACCCCCTCCAAGCAAGTATGTGTCCTGCAGCACACCTGTGATAAACCACATGACTTCAACAAATGTAACACTGTCTGGAGTCTTGAATATGATTCATTAGGTCTCTGTTACTGAAATAAATGAGGAGATGGCCAGGTTGGCATTACAAACATGCCACTCCTCCAGGATGTATGAACCCAAAATGCGTATGCCATCAGAAGCCCAAAGATTAATTAGATCATCATTAGGTGCCTGTCGCCAAGGCCTCAGTGCAGCTATGGTTTTTTTTCTATATCATGTAGCACGGATATGACAACCAGAGCATTCCACCATGTGCAAATTGGAATTTTTTCATCTATGTGACTGACACACAATTGCATAGCAGCTGCTTAGGCAGTGAAGATGAGCATATATTATGAGTGGCGTTGTGTGGAATGTCACAATGATCATTCCATATCATCAATGTTATTCATACACAAGTCATTATTATTATTATTATTTTTTAATTAACAATGTTTCTATACATGAAGTCTTTGGATGCTTCCAGATCTAGATACACATCTAATTGAGTAAATATACATGATTATAGTGTATAATATAATATACTAAAGCTATTGCTGAGGTGTAGGATCCTTAGCGTCTAGTGCAAATTAAGGTGTGACGCAATGCCAGTGTATCTATATCTGTTTAGTTCTCTAAATATCTTTACCTATATATTTTTTTTTATATTCAAACCAGCTCACAAAATTTTCTAACAAATCTTTCTGTTCCTATTTCCCATAATACAAACTAACTAGCAGATTAACTTAAACCACCACAGCCCTGACCAGGCAGTCACTAAGGATGAATGAATGAACACCGTAAATACATAGTTCATGTTAACGAGTATGTTCTGTGTTTGTCCCGTTTCATATCTGTCCACGTTCACACATGAAAATTAAAATTTCATACACATGGGATTTTTTGTGGCATAATATGAGATCCCAGTGCCTTTGCACACCTATAGTATATATTTGGCAGTGGCGGCTGGGGTAGTTGTGGCTTACCGGTTAAGGCTCTGGATTACTGATCAGAAAGTTGGGAGTTCAAGCCCCAGCACTACCAAGCTGCCGCTGTTGGGCCCTTGAGCAAGGCCCTTAACCCTCTCTGCTCCAGGGGCGCTGTATCATGGCTGACCCCAGTTTCCTGACAGGCTGGGGTATGTGAAGAAAACAATTTCACTGTGCTCTACTGTATATGTGACCAATAAAGACTCATTACCATTATATACAGTATCTCACAAAAGTGAGTACACCACTCACATTTTTGTAAATATTTGATTATATCTTTTCATGTGCCAACACTTAAGAAATGACACTTTGCTAAAATGAGTGTACAGCTTGTTTAACAGTGTAAATTTGCTGTCCCCTCAAAATACCTCAACACACAGCCATTAATGTCTAAACCGCTTGCAACAAAAGTGAGTACACCCCTAAGTGAAAATGTCCAAATTGGGCCCAAAGTGTCAATATTTTGTGTGGCCACTATTATTTTCCAGCACTGCCTTAACCCTCTTGGGCATGGAGTTCACCAGAGCTTCACAGGTTCCTCTGGAGTCCTCTTCCACTCCTCCATGACGACATCACGGAGCTGGTGGATGTTAGAGACCTTGTGCTCCTCCACCTTCCGTTTGAGGATGCCCCACAGATGCTCAATAGGGTTTAGGTCTGGAGACGTGCTTGGCCAGTCCATCACCTTCACCCTCAGCTTCTTTAGCAAGGCAGTGGTCGTTTTGGAGGTGTGTTTGTGGTCGTTATCATGCTGGAATACTGCATACTAATCATGCTCTGCTTCAGGATGTCACAGTACATGTTGGCATTCATGGTTCCCTCAATGAACTGTAGCTCCACAGTGCCGGCAGCACTCATGCAGCCCCAGACCATGACACTCCCACCACCATGCTTGACTGTAGGCAAGACACACTTGTCTTTGTACTCCTCACCTGGTTGCCCCACACACGCTTGACACCATCTGAACCAAATAAGTTTATCTTGGTCTCAACAGACCACAGGAGATGGTTCCAGTAATCCATGTCCTTAGTCTGCTTGTCTTCAGCAAACTGTTTGCGGGCTTTCTTGTGAGTCATCTTTAGAAGAGGCTTCCTTCCGGGACGACAGTCATGCAGACCAATTTGATGCAGTGTGTGGCGTATGGTCTGAGCACTGACAGGCTGACCCCCCCATCCCTTCAACCTCTGCAGCAATGCTGGCAGCACTCATATGTCTATTTCCCAAAGACAACCTCCGGATATGACGCTGAGCACGTGCACTCCACTTCTTTGTTTGACCATGGTGAGGCCTGTTCTGAGTGGAACCTGTCCTGTTAAACCGCTGTATGGTCTTGACCACCGTGCTGCAGCTCAGTGTCAGGGTCTTGGCAATCTTCTTATAGCCTAGGCCATCTTTATGTAGAGCAAAAATTCTTTTTTCCAGATCCTCAGAGAGTTCTTTGCCATAAGGTGCCATGTTGAACTTCCAGTGACCAGTATGAGGGAGTGTGAGAGCGATGACACCAAATTTAACACACCTGCTCCCCATTTACACCTGAGACCTTGTAACACTAACAAGTCACATGACACCGGGGAGGGTAAATGACTAATTGGGCCCAATTTGGACATTTTCACTTAGGGGTGTACTCACTTTTGTTGCCAGTGGTTTAGACATTAATGGCTGTGTGTTGAGTTATTTTGAGGAGACAGCAAATTTACACTGTTACACAAGCTGTACACTCACTACTTTACATTGTAGCAAAGTGTCATTTCATGTTGTCACATGAAAAGATATCAAATATTTACAAAAATGTGAGGGGTGTACTCACTTTTATGAGATACGGTATATACAGTGCACACCATATTAGTATTTTTATTTGCCTGTTTGTAACAAACTTTCTGTGTGATTATGACTATTGCTACAAGTGAATTTCTGCTTTTTATAAGTTGAGAAGAGAAAGCAAACACAGAGAGCCATCATGAGAGGACAGTTATAATGATGTTTTATCATTGTTGACAAGAGTAAAACAAAAAAGCTCCACTCATCTTTAGAAAACTCAGTCATTTGCCAGATGATTAATACTGTATAACTGTATATAATGAGGTCGTGAGGCAGAGAGGCAGAGAAGAAAAAGTGAAAGGATTCACAATCAATGAACTTATTACACTCTTCTTTTGAAATAACCATAGAGAGCTGGAACAAAAATAATTCAGAGAAGAAAAGTGGGGTCCTGGAATCAAAAGCTGTCACATCAAGGGTCTATTTTCGACCATAGAATTCCTTGCAAGTGGTTCTTACCCACATATAAAGACAGTGTGTTTGAAAGAAAGAAAAAAAAGAGAGAATTGAGGTGAAAGAAGGCTATGGTGAATACACTATATAGCAGAGCTGCCTTTTTGTATTTTCTAAGGGGTGGAGTCTTCAGTTCACAATTAACCTGTTTCCAAATAATCTGCAAGAAAAAAGAAAATTTACTTTTCCAACAAGAGCATTTTTTTCACAGTGTAACACACACACACACACACACACACACACACACACACACACACACACACACACACACACACACACACACACACACAGACACACAAAATCTAGAACTAAAAAGACGACAGCGTTAGTTTCATTGTACTGGCCCACTTAAATCTCACTTCCAATTCACTAAATGTGCTATTTGACTTGGCAAGTGCATTGGTATGTGCTGTAGGCCAGAAGGATGTCTAATCATGGGGAGTGCGAGTTTGTGGGCAGCCCCTTCTGGGCGGCATTCGCCTCAGCTCGTGACCTTAAGCTAAGTGGGTGGTTCAGCCATGAGAAAAAGGAAAACAGTGCATAGTGTTAACCTTTTACTTGAACCTCATGCTCGATTTTTGAATTGCCTACAATGTAGAAACCTGGTATTGTGGGGGAAAAGTGTAAAAGTGTTAGGGGGGGATTTGTTTGAAGAGAATCGGGTACTGCTAAAGGAGTTGGCAGGGATTGGTCTAAGGAAATGGCCAGGCAAACACTGAAAGTACTTATGTTTTCATTTTAAACATTTACAAAAGGACTTCTTAAGTGATGGCCCAAATTTATACTGGAATATCAAATTATTACTTCAAGCAAGGCAATTTTAAGCCATTTGGAAAACCAAATAAAACAACTCAATGCCTGGCTCAGAGCACCAAGAGGTTTTTCTGATCTATATTTGGTAGTGGATCCAGTGTTTACGAGAGTTTCTGTCAACTCTTATAGTTACAAATGATTTGTTAGTCTCCAAATATAACCACAGAGGACAATAAACTAGTAGAAGGTGACAGGAACAGCGAACACTGTGTCCGGCTTCTACCCTCTCTTTTATACTAAAAATGGCTGCCCTTCATCTTTAAAATCCTCTGAGTAATAACACGACATCAGGATCAAAAATCCTAAGAGGCATGAATCGTTCACTGCCAAAGACAGTATTAATAATATAAAAAATAATTGAGGCATTTGGGAAACCAATCCTCAGACAAGATCAGTGAGAAAGGAGTAAAAGCAAACCCTCATGCACAAAATTCCATGATCCATTCCTGGAGTTTAATCCTACAGGACAACTGTAACAAGCGGTCCATCTTCAGTAAGCACTTTATACCGGTCAGGGCCATCGCAGTGCACCATGCACCACACGTTCACATACTTCTTCATACATAGTGGCAATTTAGAGTCACCAGTTCACCTCGGGAGGTAGACGAAAACCAAATAACCAGCAGAAAACCCACACGGACACAGGAAGAACATGTAAGAACATGTAAGACAGACAGTAACCTGAGCTCAGGATTGACCCTGGAGCTGTGAGATAGCAACACAACCCGCTATGCTGAATGCTAGAGAAGCTGACACTTTTAAAAACATTGAACGATTTTCTTAAGTAATTATGACTATCCCTAAAGTATAACCCCACTCCTCTCTCCTCTTTCTTTCACACGTCTACACATCCCACTGGAGCCTTTTTACACAAGATAGAAGAAGAGTCATGAGAACCATACAGTACTGATCCCAGTGATAAGCTGCATGACTTGGTGTATTTGTCAAAGAAAATGCTTAAACACACAATATCCTTGTCTGCGATGTAAATTCCTCTGACAACTCTATTTCATCCATGTCTTATTTTACTATGCGGTTCTTGGCAACCGCCTTTACTGAAACCCAAACACAGTTATTATGGACCTTCACTGGCTTATAACAGGACATTAGTCAATGCAAATGTAAATCTGGTAAGAGCAGGAGAAGGAAAAGGCACTTGGTCGGGTTTGAAGCAGCATGCGCTCTATAAAATTACACATCCAAGGCTAATGCATATGTACCAGTGTAGCAGAAAAATACTGTATGTAATACAATTGTGTAGGGGGGAAAAAAGGCCACTACTGGCAATGAAAACCACTTTAAACTCATGGTTGTATTTTTTTTATGTGTTAGTATTGACTATGGATGTGAGAAAAACATTTTTTCACTTAATAACAGAATAGCAGGATGTTCTTTAACCATGACTGATTTATGTGTAACTCTTGGAATGGCTTGTGGAAATGAATGCCTCAGTGCCTACACACACACACACACACACACACACACACACACACAGACACACACACACACACACACACACACACACACACACACACACACACACACACACACACACACACACACACACACACACACATACCTGTAACTCAACTAAACCATCAAGAAAATGTGTCTAAATACACCAATTTATATCAATCCATTACCTTCCATCATATTATATCCATTATGTTCTTTGTATTCTTTCATCATATTTATGGTGTGATGATTTGTTTCTGCATTTAGACAACCTTGTATTTCATTTCACATAATTATATAAACCTTGCATGCCTGAATCAACAATCTGCAATGAACAGACTTTCTTTTATTACTGGGGGAAAAAAAACTAAAAACAACAACAAAAAAAACCCCAGACACTAACACACAATAATGTCTGCCTGCCTGTGGTAAAACTCAGAGTGACCCTTGGGACAGCTGTGGCTTTGTAGGGATTGTTGATCAAAGCTACAAACTGTGCTATTGACATTGACTTATTTTATCCAGACTGTCTAGTAGAGAACATTCCACTCATGTTAATGACCATAAAAATGAAATGAAATGCATATCCAGGAGGAGTGTACAGTATCTGAGTCCATGCCCATGGTCTGTAGTATGAAGGTGGGATGAGCTGACAACCTGTCTCAGTTCAAACATGTTCTCTCAAGTGGCTTCACACCACATATGTGTACGCCTGCCTCTCATTCCTGAGAGGATAGTGTAGGAGTGTAGGATAACTGAAAAGAAGACAGTCTGGAGCATTTTAATACTGACGGGAGGTGGGCCTGTACAATGAAAACAAGTATACTGCCACACAAATTAATTAGATTCATTCAAATGAAACATCTGTATGTCGACGTCCAGGACGTGACGAATGAGTGCAGTGTTATTCTACCTAAATCATGAAGATTTGTAACATTTGTATTAAGATAATGTTATGGCGTAACCCGGGTCAAAGGCAAGCAGTTAAGAGAACGCGCCAAATATGTGTTGAAGAAATAAGCTATGTCTGGATATATGGAGGGGGGCACGGTGTCTTGGTGGCTCGCACGTTTGCCTCGCACCTCCAGGGTTGGGGGCTCAATTCCCGCCTCTGCCCTGTGTGCATGGAGTTTGCATGTTCTCCCCGTGCTTTCGGGGGTTTCCTCCACATACCCTGGTTTCCTTTCCCAGTCCAAAGTCATGCATTGTAGGCTGACTGATTAGCATTTCCAAATTGTCCATAGTGTGTGAATGTGTGTGATTGTGCCCTGCAATGGGTTTGCACCCTGTCTAGGGTGTCCCCCTCCAAGTTCCCTGGGATAGGCTCCAGTACAGAAAACGGATGGATGGATGGATGGATGCTTGGATGGATATTTGGACTGATGAACAACAAATGGTGGATGCATACATAAAAAGTTTGAAATGAGTTAATTATATAATGATTAAATTTACTGAGTGACAGTTCAGCCTTGGCGGTGCTTGATTTCTTACGATCTCTACCCTCACTCAGTAAAGTTCCATTTACATTTCCTCATCACTGTAGTTCTGAGCCAATCAATAAAAGAGTTGAACAAGGACATTTTCAGACTTACACACACCTCAGCTGATGATTTGAATGCTTTTCCAGTTCCTTAATTATGTGCAGCAGCATGAAAACAAAGCAAACCTGATCCTAAGAAATCAATCAATAAACAAAATAACAATTTTATTCTGACTCATACTTGGTAAATGGAGAAATAGGTGTGAAAAGCGATTTCTGGTTTTAAAAGTCCGGGACATCTGGCAATTACTGTACGTATGCCCCTAGAGCGTAATCGAATCTTTACTATTTAAAGTAAGCTTTCCTGGCACAACCTTCATCACCCACTTGCTTTGGAGTCTCCAGCTCTTTCTCTCTGTTCATCCCTACCAGCTGCTGCCAGTCAGGGAAGACAGCAGTGCCAGGCGGTGTTGGTTTAGTGGAGCCCACCGGCACATCCACCCCCCCACCCCAATCTAACCCCCCCGAAGACTGCAGGTCCTCCACAGCCTCGATACAGTCTGCTCCACTCGGCTGCACACGCAATCTGTTTTCTATATTACTAGCTGGTATCACTGTACTATGCACTATAAAACAGCAATTGAGCAGGAAATTAAGTTAGGTATTTGGCAGTGGCAAGGCGCTCTGTGGTCTTCCCCTCTGCATACAAGGATCATTAAATACCACAAAAGTTTCTTGATAAACTTCCATTGTTTCTCACATACCCCAGCCTCCGCTAGCTGGATTTATTTATTTCTTTTTTCATTACTGTCACTGCGTATGGGAAACAAAATATCCTAATGGGTATTTGAACAGCTTGAGATGTGTCGGCCTGGGAACTCACTTCCCTGTGACAGTGAGCACTAGCGGAGATTTTTAAACATCGCTGTAGCTAAATATGGAACATCTCTCTCTCTCTCTCTCTCTCTCTCTCTCTCTCTCTCTCTCTCTCTCTATTTTTATATATCTCTCTTTCACTCTCTCTTCTCTCTATATCTCTCACCCTCTTTACATCTTTATAGCCATCTTTCACTCTCACTTTGTTTTTCTCTTTATATATTTCTATCGCTTTCCTTCTCACTTCTCTCTCTTATACACGCTCTCTCTCTTTATATCTCTCACTTCTCTGTCTTTCACACACACTCTCTCTCTTTATATCTCTCACTTCTCTGTCTTTCACACTCTCTTTCTCTTTATACCTCTCTTTCTTCTCTCTCTTTCACACACACTCTCACTCTCTTTATACCTCTCTTTCTTCTCTCTCCATATCGCTCCTCCTTTATCTCTGTATATCTCTCATTCACTCTCATTCGTCTCTCTCTTTCTCTGTCTGTTTTCCCTCTCGATATCTCCCTTTTTTAGGTTTTTATTTCTCTTATGATCACACCTCTCTCTCCCCAATCTTTACATCTCTTACTCTTCTTTCCCTATCTCACTCCTGCTCTCTTTCTCTCTCTTTATATCTCTTTCACTCGTTTTCTCTCTCTCTCTGTTTCACACACACTCTCTCTCCAAATTCTAATGCTTCTCACTCTATCTCTCTTTATATCTCTCTTTCATGTGCTCTCTCTTAATATTTCTCTTTCACTGTGTCTGTCTTTATACCTTTATATCTCTTATTCTAATTCCTCTATCTCTCTCCCCCATCTTTATACCTCTCTCTTCTCTCTCTCTCTCTCTCTCTCTCTCCATTTATATCTCTCTTTCACTCGTGTTCTCTCTCTCCGTTTCGCACACACTCTCCTTCTATATTCTAATGCTTCTCACTCTATCTCTCTTTATATATCTCTTTCTCTCTCTCTCTCTTAATATTTCTCTTTCACTATGTCTCTCTCTTTATATCTTTATATCTGTCACTCTTCTCTCTCTATCTCACTCCTCCTCTCTTTATTTCTCTTTCACTCTCATTCTCTCTCTGCTTTACACACACACACTCTTTCCATCTCTGCCTTTATATCTTATATCTCTTATCCTAATGCTTCTCACTCTTATCTCTCTTTATAGTCTCTTTCGTGCTCTTTTTATCTTTTTATATCTCTCTTTCACAATGTGTGTTTCTCTTTATATCTTTATCTCTTATTCTAACATCTCTCTCTCTCTCTCTCTCTCTCTCTCTCTCTCTCTCTCTCTCTCTCTCTCTCTCTCTCTGTCTCGTTCTCCCAATCTTTATATCGCTCACTTATTTTAACACTTCTCACTCTTCTCTCTCACTCTATCTCTCTTTACACCTCTCTTTCATGCTGTCACTCTCTTTATCTCCTTATATCGCTGTTTCCTGCTCATTCATCTCTCTCTCTCTCTCTCTCTCTCTCTCTCTCTCTCTCTCTCTCTCTCTCTCTCTCTCTCTAAACAGCTCTAATCTTCACAAACATAGTACAGTGTATTTAAACTAAGCTACGTTGGATTAACAGATGTGTAGCCATTTTCCCCTTTACCTCTCTCTCTCTCTCTCTCTCTCTCTCTCTCTCTCTCTCTCTCTCTCCCACATCTCATTTCCTTTCTGTTCCCCTATCCCCATTTCTTCTATTTGTTTTCTCTCCATCTCTCCCACATCCTTTGGTTCCAGTTTCCATTAGCTGGATCGAGTGAGAACTGGCTGCAGTGTGCAGTGTGCATGGTGGATGGTGTTGGCATGGTGACTGACAGTGTGAGGGCTGAGTGAAGTGTAGTGCGTACTGAGCAGCTCATCACTCACATGGCAGCTCTGAGTATGAGGACTGGTTTAAGGAGACTGGCTTTCTCTGCAATGAGCAAACGTAGGGTACTTTTCTCCACTGTTATTACCTGGGAGAATATTTTACCCGGGATAGGTTTCAGCCTAGTGACAAACTGAGCTATGATGCAGAAATATGATGCAGCCGGGACAACTTACCTGAACAACAGTCAACACACAGCATTAACATAGCACTAAAATACAGCTAATCCAGTTCTTTATTTCTGACACATTTCCAAATCGTCATTCCTTTCAATATAGGACAATGCTTTTGGCTATTTCGAGTGAAATTTGTTCAGAATAAAGTCTTTAATTTTGGCAATAAATAATATATTACATTCACAAGGAGCCACAGAATATCAACTTTTCAAAGTTGATAGAATTCCATGCTGTGCTGTAAAGTATGTAAATAAATGATTGGCTTTTTTTTTTTTTTTTTTTTTTTTTTTTGCAGAATAGCAGCAGCATACAGTCACACTCCTTTCAGCCTTTTCAAAACACACGCTCCAGAAATCTTTAAACCGCAGAGAGATTTTGAACTCGCATATCAAAGCAAAAGGCCATGCTGATGCAAAATGTTTTCGACTTGCAATCAATGTTTAATTGTTTGTTATAAAAATATTCGGCTCTGAGGATTTCTGGATAAATGCTGTCTAGTTGATTGCTCGCAGCTTAAGCATTCCTCCTGCTACATTTTTATCCGTGTGTGAATACCACACACTTTCTCCTCAACACAACAGTTAATAGGACAGAAACCATGCTAATGATGATAATTAGCATTTGCAGTGTCATTTAGAGAAGTACACTAACTTAGGCATCAAAACAGCGTAACATATAGAAAACTTGCACTGAATCCAGTTTACAAATGCTACTGTAATATATAATAATTTCATACTTTCTTTTTTCTTTTTCTTTTTTAAACATAAAATCATACACTTTCTAGTATTATTCACTCCCCATGTTAATTTGTTTTTGACAAACATTGCCCAAATTTGATCTATGTCACAACACACATGGTAGTATAAACAAAGACATGTCAACCAAGAAGCGTGCGCTGTCGCAGTACAGACAGCTTAAGTGCGCTGAAAGGAGGGAAATACCTGACATGCTACAGTCTGTCACAACAAGCATCACTATAACAGATATTAATAGAGTTGGGGTACTCGTTCCCGGACTCGGGTCCAATTAGGAACGAACTCGGACTTGACACGGACTCAGACATTTTGGACTCTGAAATTTATCCGAGTACAATCAAGTCCACATCAAAAGAGTCACTGGGCAGTGGTGGCTTGGCAGTTAAGGCTCTGGGGTTGGGGGTTCAAGCCCCAGAACTGTCTGGCCCTGGGTTACTGATCAGAATGTTGGGAGTTCAGGCCCCAGCACTGCCAAGCTGCCACTGTTGGGCCCTTGAGCAAGGTCCTTAACCCTCTCTGCTCCAGGGGCGCTGTATCATGGCTGACCCTGTGCTCTGACACCGACATCCTAACACACTTGGGTATGTGAAGAAAATATTTTTTTGTGTATGTGATTAATAAAGACTCATTATCAATATCATTATCATGTGTAACATGAAAGAAAGATTAAAAAAAATAACATAATAATAACATAAAATTAAGATAACAAGAAATGAATGAATGTCTCCCTGCCTGACCAGGGGGCTTTCTATGCGTACACACAGAAAGTCGCCTCATCATGTGAATACCGAATTGAGTTCTCTTTAGTGGCTTATTGCTCTTGGATGGTCAAATGAATACACACACATGTGTCTAACTCGGCCGTTTTTGGACTCGGACTCGACAACGGTGAACTCGGACCCAATACTAGATATTAAAGAATAAACACTTTGGTACATGCTGTTATAGGAGAATAATCAAAAAAGGGGTGGTGTGATGCTGTAACCACCCCAGACTTGAATAAATTTTAACAACACATCTTAAATTATTATGGAGCATCCACCGTACGAATCCATGTGAATGCGTTGTTACTCAGTCCGCAAAGGATTTCTCGGAGTTTGTTTGTGATTGTTGTGGCCAAAAATGCTTGATTTTGCTGTAGCTTTTTTTTTTCAAAGTACTGTGTTTTTTTTTTTGCGGAAAACCTCTCGAATTCGCAAAATTGCAATTGCACGGAATTGTTTTGCACGGTCTTTCCCAGTGATGTTTGTTGGTAAATGAGACCTTTTAGCTGTACTCATGCTCAATGCACGTGAACTGAAGAGGACTTTTGCTGAACGTGCGTTGTGATAACGTCACATGACATGTCTTGGCCCAAATCTGCAGAAAATCTGTGGTAATTTTGAAAAATTACAAGCTCCTGTGAATATTGCGGCGTTTCCTTGATTTTTCCTTAAGTTTCTGCGATCGCAAAATGCTGGAGGGACTGGATATTGTATATAACACATCAATACATTGTATATAATATATTGTTATTGTTAATATAACATATTACAATGAGTGAATTGATATAAACCTGTGATTTGCATTATAGGTGGCACAACTGTCTGAGCTGCTGTTACAGACAATTTATCCACACCTTCTGACCAATCAGATTTGTTGACTCAATATAGAATAATCGAATCGTTGATCTAGTGAGTAAGAGCTTAGAGGACAACGTGAACAGGAAGCAGGATAACCACCAGGATACCACTCCACATCCCAAATATAAAAGCAAGGTGAAAATGTGACAGTGAAATGAAGATTGTAGCCTGCTACCTCTCAATCCAATTTCTCTCATGCACACTCACACACAACCTGTTGTTGCCTCCAGGCCCCATCCAGCCAGCAGAGATAAGGAGGCAAACAGGGGATAAATCCCAGCAGAAGCAGGGGCTTGACGGACAGACAGGCCACCATTAACAATGCCAGGTCTTGTGAGAGCAGCGTGCTGATGGAGAGATACCCTGGCATTTGGCACCGCTAAGAAGTGGCCCTTAAAGATTTCACACTTCCAATTTCTTTGAATTATCAGCCATCTCCTGCCCATCAGTCAGCATGAGATGTCGAAGTCAAGTCAAGCCCAGCAAGTTTATTGACAAAGCAATTCAGAGGTGATGTTTCACAGCCTGATAACGCATCGGCGGAGCACCGGGACAATGTCCAGTTAACGAGAGGAGCCACGCTTAATTACTGTAGCTGAAAAAAAGAAGAAACTGTCCGATGGAATTCAATTATTTTCTCTTAAACAGCTTTACTGTTTTATTCAACATTCATTATCATACAGCAATATACAGTCTCCTCCGAAAGCATTGGAACAGCAAGACCAATTCTTTTGTTTTTTGCTATACAATGAAGACATTTGGGTTTGAGATCAAAAGACGAATATGAGACGACAGACCAAAATTTCAGATTTCATCTAGACGTGTTAAATGTAAATGTGAAATGTCTAAGTGTAAATATCGGGAAATGAAAGCTGAAATTCTGCTCTATCGTCTTATAATCATCTTTTGATATCAAACCCAAATGTCTTCAGTGTATAGTAAAAACAAAAGAATTGGCCTTGCTGTTCCAATACTTTTGGAGGGAACTGTACACTTGGAGGGGACTGTACACTTCTGTAGCTATAAAAGTCTTTTTAAATGCTTTGCAAACTAACAGTTCTGCAGTGACACAACACTTATTGCCAATCTTTTTAAAAAATAAATTACCTTTTCACCTGCTCCTTATAATGGACTGTATTCATAACTACATCGTGAGGAGTCAGTAATGAAACTGCACATGTTGGTGTTCAGAACTCATATTTTTTCACTACAATATGTCACCTGTCAAGCACGTTTGACAATGTACATCCTCTCAAAACACTGTGGAATGGTATTTGAGGGTAATATTAAATACTCAGATATATGTAACATGACCACATTTCTTGACCACGGAGCTCGAAAGAGATAAAGGACATCATTTTAATCCAAGGATTAGACTCAGTGGTTTAAATTTGATTTCAACTTTCAGAGACATACACTGCTCATAGTACCTAATCCATCCATCCATCCATTTTCTGTACCACTTATCCTACACAGAGTCATGGGGAGGCTGGAGCCTATCCCAGGAAACTCAAGGCACAAGGCGGAGGACACCCTGGATGTGGTGTCAATCAAAGGATTGACACCCCATCCAGGGTGTCCTCCACCTTGGGCAGATTCACACACTATGGACAATTTGGAAATGCCAATGAGCCTACAACACATGTCTTCGGACTGGTGGTGGAAACTAGAGTACCCAGAGTAAACCCCTGAAGAACAGGGAGAACATGCAAATGCTGCACACACAGGGCAGAGGTGGGATCCAAACCCCCAACCCTGGAGGTGCGAGGCACATGTACTAACCACTAAGCTACCATGTCCCCAGTAACTAATACAATGGGTATGAATAAAAGTTCTACATCATCAGCTGATCATGTAGCAGCAGTACAATGCATAAAATCATATAGATACAGGTCAAGAGCTTAAGTTCATGTTCACTTCAAACATCAGAATGGAAAAAAGTGATCTCAGTGACTTTGACCATAGCATGGTTGTTGGTGTCAGATTTGAGCTGGCCGGATGTTTACAATTGTGGTGACCAGAAAAGCATCCCAGAATGCAAGGGTGTGCTTGTTTTCTCATTCGGGATGTAGTAAAAGTTGATCGATCGATTATCTGTGGGATGTGCTGGACAAACAAGTCAGATCCATGGAGGCCCCAACTCTCAACTTACAGGACTTAAAGGATCTGCTGCTAACATCTTGGTGCCAGATACCACAGCACACCTTCAGACGTCTTGTGGACTCCATGCCTCGATGGCTCAGAGCTGTTTTGGTGGCATGAGGGGAACCTACACAATATTTTTCTGCACATCTGCTTTCAGGCAGCTTTCATTTATTTGAGAATACAGCTATATAATATGCATCATGAAGTCATTAATGTATTGTGGGGGAAAAACATATTTTACAGTTTATATTCTGAAAAGTTAATCAACTATTCTATCAACTATTACCTCTTTGAGTCCACCAGGAACCCCATGAGAGAGTTCTGTTTTATCTTACTGGTACTCATACTTCTCACTGGTCTGGTCACTTCCTGGTCACACTGTCTTTCTCCTGCCTGTGTTAGTCAAACCATCTTGGTAGGTAGCTATATGTTAGCTAGCTGTCAACCATCACAACTTGTCTTTCTCTCTTTGCTAGCTAGCTTGTTAGACCGGCTAGCTAGCTGATAACCACATAACATAACAGTTTAGTAGTTAAATTTCCATTCCATTCGAGAAAACTTTGGAATTATCGCAATCTTTTTCAAGTAGATTAAATAACGCTAGCTATCAATTACATCATTTAGGTCTCTATTCCTAACAATGTACACTTATGTTCGGCTGTCTGCTAATTGTTGCCACAAACATGCTCGTTCTGCACAAGCTAGCTAGTGAGTGTCATGCCAACTTGCAGAAGATAGAATCCCTCTGACGTTCATGCACGCGTCGTGTGGATAGTGCAGATCAATGCATGAAGAGGAGACTAATTTGATTTTGATTAAATATTATAAATTAGCTGTATATTAAGCAGCATTGTTAATACTTCTGATAAAATAATATACAATACACAAAAAATCAATGTAAATGTTATGTGGCATTAATACGAGGTAAAAGTGGTGCCACACCTCATCTGAAATTGGTGTGGCATTTGCTTCCCCGACACACCCTTCCTGCCGGCTGTGCCAGAACTCTTGTCAACTGAGAACAGGAAGCTGAGGCTACAGTTGGCACAGGCTCACCCAAACTGGACAGTTGAAGATGGGAAAATTTGTGCCTGGTCTTTTTTTTTTTTTTTTTTTTTTTTTTAACTATCTAGTTTTATTTATCTGATTGGATGAATGAATCGATAAGCAGATGTATACAGTGTATAATGTAAATGAACAAGAAAGAGAAGAAAGCACATGGTAGTTTGAGAGTACAGTTAAAACAAATCAAGTGTTCTGTGCAAAATATTATGCTTCCTAATGGATTTCTGTGCATTTGTATCTGTGTTAGTGAAATTAAATAGTCTCTCCTCTTCAGCCTCCCATCCATTATCCCAACACTAACCACTTCACCGCTAAAACCATCCTGTTCATAAATTGAATCGCAATTCTAATATGACTGGGCGACCAAACAATCCACTTTCAGAGATCTCCTTGCACAGCGTTATGTTTAATAGAGTTAATAATAGGCAGCATTAGTAACGTGGGGCAGGACGACTTTGCCCAAGTGTTGTGTTAAAAGGATTGATGGGCTTGCATGCAGAATTAGGACGGGGGGGGGGGGGGGGGGGGGGGGGTTGGTCCTCCAGATGCAGGCTAGTGCTAACCGCTAACAAATGGCTGCTCTCAGCAGAGGTTGCGGATGGGCTGGGGCAGACTGGGGGTCGATGGAGACATACATCAGGTGGGCAGATGGGAACATTCATCAGAGAGCCATGTGTGTGGAGTTACTTTGAAGTCCTCTAGTGAGAGGTGAGAAAGAGAGCATGGCCTAGACCTTTGTGTTTATGTAGCCACGCTGTGGCTGCTAGCACTTTTAATGAAGGATGGTGATATATGAGACTGCCCTGTTATTGAGAGAGACACATGAACACACACACAGGGTTAGAGGAACGGTATGGATTATTGAGACTGTATGTGAGGGTGAGTTTTTCTGTCTTTCATTGAAGACAAAATTGTGCCTGTATTCTGTGTACATATAATTTAGTAAATTATCAAATTAAAAGTATTTTTCATTAGAGTATATTAGACTAGAGGTGATTTGGATTAGATTAGATTAGATTACACTACATTACATTAGAGGTGGTTCACCTTTTATTGGACTAGACTAGAGGTGGTTTAGTTTAGATTAGATTTGATTAAATTTAATTTGATGTTGTTTACATTACATTAGACTACTCAGATGTGTTCTACATTAGACTGGATTAGACTAAACTAGAGACTCGATTTGATTTAGATAAGATTAGATTATTTGCATTAGATTAGATTAGATATTGTGTACATTATATTAGATTATACATGATTTACATCAGATTGAATTAGATTAGACTAGACAAGAAGTGGTTTATGTTATTTTACGTTACACTGGAGATTGAGTCAAATCTAAACTAAATCATTTCTAGTCTAGTCTAATCTAATTAAATTTAATGTAAATCATGCATAATCTAATATAATACACACCATTTCCAAAAGATAATGAAACTTTGAATACATTAAATTAGATTAGAGTTAGATTAGAGATAATTTTTGTTCAGTTTGATGTGGTTTAGATTAGGTTAGATTATATTAGATGTGGTTTACCTTATATTGGACTAGACTACTTGATGTTGATTTGTTTACATTACATTAGAATATTCAGATGTGTTTTATATTAGACTGTTTTAGATTACAATAGACATAATTTGGTTTAGAGAAGATTTGACTAGTTTCATTATCTTAGATTGGATGTGGTGTACATTATATTACATTATACATGACTTACATTGGATTGAATTAGATTAGACTAGACTAGAAATGATTTAGTTTTAGATTTGATTCAATTACATGTGGTTTGCATTACATCAGATTGTATCAAACATAATCAGATAGTATCAGTGGCTTATGTTACACTGGACAATAGACTAGACTAGAGGTGATTTATTTTAGATTTTACCCATTTTGATGACATTAGATTAGATTAGAATCTAGAGTTTAATTAGTTAGATTAGAAATTATTTGTTGTTCAATTTTACATGGTTTAGATTAGATCAGATTACATTTAATTAGAGATGGTTTACCTAGACTAGAGGTGGTTTAGTTTAGATTAGATTTTAATTGGTTCAAAAAAATTCAATTTGATGTTGTTTACATTACACTATTCAGATGTGTTCTACATTAGACTGAATTAGATTAGAGTAGACTATAGGTGATTTGGTTTAGATAAAATTTGATTTGTTTCATTATCTTAGATTAGTCTTTTAAAATGTACTTGCACAATATATATATATATATATATATATATATATATATATATATATATATATATATATATATATATATATATGTACTGTACATGTACTTGTACCTGTACCTTTACTACACTGCAGAAACAGGAGTCAGATTTCTAATAGTCTCCTACAAACCTTGTCCCCAAAAACACAGCTACGGGAGGCACAGTTGCTTAGTGGGTAGTACATTTGCTCCACACCTGCAGGGTTTGGGGTTTGAATCCTACCTCCGCCCTGGGTGTGTGGAGTTTGCATGTTCTCCTGGTGGTTTGGGGGTTTCCTCTGGGTTCTCTGGTTTCCTCCCCCAGTCCAGTGTAGGCTGATAGGCATTTCCAAACTGTCCATAGTATGTGAATGTGTGTGCAATTGTGCTCTGTGATGGTACCCTACCCAGGATGTCCCTCACCTTGTGCCCTAAATCCCCTCAGATAGGCTCCTATAACCCTGTGTAGGATAAGCGGTATGGAAAATTGATGGATGGACACAGCTACACTGGAACATCTATATATACCTTACTGTGCAAAAGTTTTAGGAACCCTATTTTTTTTAGTAGCTTTGTTATAGATTTTTATTTTGTGACTTCGACAATATCGAGTTGGATTCCCAAACATTAGTTTTCCAGCACAAAATTAAATGTTACAGAAAAATGTTTGTACGTCAGTAAAGAAAGCAGCAGATTACATAAGAGACACTTTTCAGACAAAAAACACAATGAAAGCTGCTGGATTTTGCTGCAAAAATAAGAAGCGAATTTGACAGTCAAAGTCTCCAGAAGAACCGTGTCGGGTTCTGCAAGATGCTCAATAAAACTTACAGCTCATTTCCTTATAAAACTGCACTAATTGTACAGGAGACTACTCTTTTGTTTCATTTACTACTGTTCACTGCTCATTACGGTATTCATTTAAAATGTAGAAACATTTAATTTCTTTATTTTGAAGCCATCTTTGCTCTACTGTGTCTGTGCATGTGCCTCAAATTTTGCACAGTACCGTATATATGTATATATACATATATAAGTTGTATACAAATTCCCCAAATTCTTTGTAAAGAATGTTCGTGAAGATTGAACCTTTCTCCTTTCTCACCTTTCTCAAGTTACTTTCATTATAAGAATGACTCACAAGAAAAAAAAAAGAAGAAAAAAACTGCTGAGGTTTCTATTTGCTCCCGCTGTCATCCTTGTTCTTGAAGAGCAATTGTGAACAAGAAGCTCTATCATTTTCTGCCCAGCAACTCATCCATTCTGCTGTCAGAGTGACCCATCGAACTCCTCCAACACGAAGAATCCAACCGCTGTTGTCCTTGTTGTGCAGTTGCTGCCTGCCGATAAATTATGAATGCAAGGCGGGAAGCTGTAAAATTTGTTGTATCTTCTATTATCTCCATGTTAAAGGCCACAAAAGCTCTTCAGTGAAGTCAGCCATTAAGCAATGACAGGTATTGCTATCAGCCTTCTTTATAGCCTATTACCTGCGATGACAGCAGCTGCTGCACAACCACTGTACGGCCTATCACATTATTTGCAGCTAAAGTCAGCTACTGTGTCATTCCGGCTCATTTTCTTGACAGTGCCATCATAAATCCTTTGGGCTGCGGGGGGAAACTGTCGGCCAGCTCGATTATCTCCAGAGCCCGAATGGATCCTGAAATGTATGTAACAGGCAATGACTGTTATGGATCAGCCAAGCCAGGGCCATTCCATCTCTCTCTCTAGACCTTTCACTCGTTCACTCATTCTTTCCCTCTCTCGACTGAGAGCCGACTAAGAGGCCAGGGGGCGTGTCTGTCCACAATTTTATTCCATCAAAAAGATGAAATGGAGGAAAGGGATACAGGTTCGTAAATGATATGTTTACTGACTCTCACCTTTCAGGGAAATTGCTGGGGGTGGTAGAGGTACTGTATGCACATACTGTATGCCTTAAACACGTTATAGTGCACCTTATAGCACTCTGCGTCTATTTGTCATTACTAATAATAAAATAAATAAAGCCTGGGAAATGGAAAAAGGATCGTGTGTAAGTTTAACCAAATTCTTTAACAGGTAGAATATTGCATGCACCTGAATAGAGTCAAGCATGCTAGGATTAAAAAACCTGTACCTATAAATTATGAAACTAATATATACATATAACTGTTACCTACAGAGAGTTATCTTACAGGTTGAGTAAATAATTAAAGAACAACAAATACAATAGGTAATTCCACGTCATTTAAAATTTTGAATTTAAGAACATTCATTTAACTAATCAAAAAATGTGTTAAGCCATAAATGTTATTCAACAGGGTTGAGTTTTTAGCATGAAATGTCTAAATACACAAAATATAGTTGAATAGTATTCACGCTAATGATTTGAAGACATTAAAGCCATTCTAATTATTTACTAATAATGTTTAATATTATTATTAATATTATTAAAATGTACTTTCAATATGTACTTTGGATGACAGGGGCATGGGACTTATAAGTATTATTGAAAATAGAGAATAAAACAAAGAGATAACTTTCTTTTTTCTTCACATGATCACTGGGAAATTTGGATGATGCAACTTCCTGTTAAACTCGTGAATTTGCTAATATTCCAAATATTTCATAGGGGTGAATGTCTTTAGATAACAGGGTTGAATATGAAGTTGTAGGACTCTAAAATGTACTCAAATACAAACTTCTAATGGATGACTCAAGGAAAATTATATTGCATGTTAAATAGATTTAAGAATTAATACAAAAGTAATACAATTTCAAGTGCTGGAACAAGGAAATGTGCTTTTGTCTGTAGATATACTTTTTTTTTTAATTTTTTTTTTAGAGGTTTTGTGTTTAAATGTTTTGCTATTTATCTGGAATATGCACATCCGTTGTTGTGAAGGATATTTTCCTGTGTTTAGATGGCTTTAGGCAAGCATGCATCGTTTTATCAAACTTTGAGGGTGCTCATATTCATTCAACTTCTGAAGCTATTATGTGTAATTAGCGTTAGGTTATACGTGTAGATTATACGATCATTAAATGTAAGTTAAAATCACTGCAACTTTTTCCACCCAGTTCTTCACTACATAAATGAGAAAGCAGCCACCATCTGAAATCATTTTCTCCACACAAAAAAGTGCAAAGTAGCATCTGCCACCTTTATTGCATCTGTTCTAAGTTCCATTCAGCTCTTTGTCCTTGCTTTGTGCTCTACTGTTGAGTTCCAACTATTTAAACTCACCTCCTACCTCCAGCTTGCTTTGTTCTCTAGCCTCTATAGGCTATAATGAGCCGAGAAGCACAAAACCGGGAAAACTTAATGAGTCATTACTACTGAGGCCTGCAACCGCTCTCACCCATCCTCCTTCACACTCTTAATCCTTCTCCCTCTCCCTCGCTCGCTCCCTCCGAGCCTGTGCTCGCAGAATAGGCCTCCACACCTCCCTATCAATTAGAGACAATTAGGGCCTCACAGCTCCTGGTGTGGACTCAAATGGACTTCACAGCTCAAGGGTTCACAGCTCAAAGAGTGGCCAAGCTCAATGAGGAATGTAGAGGTGGCCCTTTCACTCTCTCCCTCTCTCTCTCTCTCTCTTTCTCTCTCTCTCTCTTTCTCCTTTTTTCCTCCCTCGTCTTTCAGAAGGAATGAGTCCATGAAAACCTCAGATTTGTCAAAAAAGGACAAAGTGGTCTGACTCAAAGAATGCAGGGTGTTTTATTTTTCTCTAACATCTTGTTCCCAGGCTGTAAAGTCATATTATATCATTGCAGCTGATTGTTAGGGGAAAGTGGTGTGGCGAAGTGCCACAGAATGACCTAAAGTGGCAGAAGGTGAGGCCTGATGCCACAGGAAAAAAAAAAATAGCGTATATCAGGATAGATGTGCAGCAAATCCGTTGGTAAAACCGCACATAGGTTTTTAAGTAGAAAGCTTCTCTGAAGTCATTCGTTCTCTCTCTGTCAGCAGAAAGGAGTGTTTCTGTTTCTCTAAAACGAATCTGCAAGCTGACAAATGATAAAAGTGACAGTTTGTTGTAGGTATTGATTTCGCACTGAATCTCAGGTACTTTGCTTCAAAAGTGCTCATGATATCCCCAAGGCAACTCCAGCTTCATAACCCCTTTGTTTTACAGCTGAGAAACAGATGCTCACTCAGCCGAGTTTTAGTATTTAAGAAGAAATTTGCAGCTTTCCAAAGAAAGAAAAAAAATGCCCTCAAAACTCATCCTGTTTATTGGCCTTTGAGGCTGTTTCAAGCCGATCCCTGTGAGGGTAAAATGAAGGAGATCACTTGGGTTTGAAAAGGTTTCAAATGGCAAAGCCAGCCAAAGGTGTCATTTCCACCTTCCAGACATCAATCTCATGTCTCACTTCCCCCGAGAGAGACGGCAGATTGCTACAGATTCCCCGACAGGAGCTGTGGGCTTTTTTGGGATCGAGACACACACTCACATATAAAGCATGTGGATAAAGAGGCATTTGGTATACACGCACACACACACACACACACACACACACACACACACACACACACACACAAACACACACATTTGTCTTACTATCCTTGTGAGGACTTTTCACTGACAATTATTAATATGCAATTTATTCATGCCTTGTACCACTAAATCTAACCTTAATCTCAGTAGCAAAAATGTTGCTCTTTTTTCTTTCTTTCTTTTTTAATAAAAGCTGCAAAGTTAGTAAAATAAATCCTTTTGAGCATAATACAAATGTTCCTGCAAAGATACGAAGACCTGTCCGCCACCAAACACACACACAAGAAGAACTATTTACTGCTAGTCTGGGTAATATTAATAAGAAAACCACAATCGCTAATATAACTTTAAAGAACAAATAAATATCTAACTGAGAGGTTTTGGATCACCAAAGGATCAGGCATGATCGTTAAACAATTTACTTACACACGTTCCTTGATGTTGGAGTGATACCCAAAAGGGTATCTCCTTTTATATATTTAATATGTATCTTTTAAAATGAACTGAAGTACATAAATGGACCATCATTCATTTTTTGTGTACAACTTTAAAGGTACACTATATGCTCTATATTCAATACAGGCTAAAAGTATAAAGGGTGTAAACTTATAAGCTACCACCCTTTTTTTCTGTACATGATGAACAGAAAGTAACAAAATATTAAATGAGCTTAAAAAATAACAACATACGGTTATTAAAAAAATTTTTTTTAAAAATCCCAGTACACACACATAAACACACGCACACACACACACACACACACACACACACACACACACACACACACACACACACACACACACACTCTACAGTAAAGGGTGGTTGTGGGGATTCTTGTTGGTTATCCACATCTGCTTCAAATACCTTCATGTCCAACAAATCCTCCTAGGTGTGACATGAAGACACTCAATAACTTCCTGACATAAGCCTTTTCCACAAACTTCTCAGTGACAGCAATAAAAGCAGACAGCCACTTTAAGATATAAAGTGTCCATCATGAAAATGTTCGACTCAATGTCATAATATACAATGCTCCATAAAATATTAATGCGGGCGGTAAAATTATGTTAGTTCCAATATATTAAATTGTCTATAAACTCATAGTACATCAGCGTTCATTTACAAGCAGCGGAGGAGAGTCTTCAGACCTGATAGCAGGTTGTGACTTCTTTTTGAAGTTGTGTTTATGAATACCGACTCAGGAACCTCTGCAAGTGCCTATAAATTTGCACATGAGCACGGTAAAGTTGATTTTGAGAACACTGTGTACAGCCCAACTGTCTCGTCTATGTGCTTCTAAGGAGTTTTAAAATGCAGTACTTATTAAAAAAGAACATGTCTGGAGTAAAGAGGGGTTTTCGGTGATGTGGTTGAAGTTCGTCAGAGTTTAAAGGGTAACAATTTACAGTAACGGTGCATGAATAATCATGCACTAATACCTGAATTAATACTTAAACATGAACTAATGATGAGTTAAGGCATGGACTAATCACAGACTAATGAAGAGCTAATTTTAACTACAACGTGAGGCTCATGAACTCAAGAGTGAATTCTTGACCACCTTAAATACATTAGAACACGTATGTTAGTTAACGTATTCATTAACACATAGGGCTAAACTAAATATAACACGCACTATAAGAAAGAATACGAATTAAACATGTGTAATTTCAATTTGTTTACATAGCAGCGGCATACACAAACATCCCTCGATGGTATCGGAATGAAATTTTGGGGTTTATTTTTGGTGGATTTTTCTACGTACGATGAGAAGGATCAATGCTAATTATGAAAGTAATCCAGTGCAGTAACCAGACTATATAAACAATTTGAAACCCTGCACATTTAATTAATATTCTTACTTATAGAGCATGTTTGATTTAGTTTAGCCCTACGTATTAATTAATACATTAACTAACAAACATGTACTAACATGTACTTAAGGTGGTCGTTATTCAGACATTCACTCATACCACTCATGTCGTAGCTATGGTTAGCTCTTCATTAGTGCGTGATTAGTAACTCATCGTTAACTCATATTGAAACTAGCATTATTTCAGATATTAGTGCATGATTATTCATGTAATGTTATTGTAAATTGTTATTGTAAATCGTTATTGTAAATTGTTACCCTTGAATTTGGTTTAACTTTATGGCAAGTAGGAGGTCAATAGGAGTAGGAGGTCAAATATAAGAATCCTAAATGGAACAGGTTCGAGAAAATTTGACAAACTAGTCTGCTTTTATAATGCCGACATTTCATATCTGCATGCTAGTAAATAATATAATTTTTTGGATAAAGATTGGATACATTGTTATTTGGAAAGTCTGACACCTGATCCACGCTAAACCTATAAAAGTGCAGTAAACACAGTAGGGCTGAAGCAGCGGTGTTAGCTTCCTTCGCTCGGCTGCATCCTGCTTTTAACTAGCTGACAGTGGAGATCTGTTCACACCAGCCACCTGCAGTGAGAGGTGTTAAAGCACTACTTCAGCATCTGTCACAACATCATCTACAAAGCTTTCTACTCCTGAACACCCGACCACTGAAAACACATACATTGCTTTAATTAATGATATTTTCACATGTGCAACTGAATTAAAGTAAATAAACCTAGTTTATACGTCCACTTATTAGTTTTTATTGCGATCTTAATGAAGTTAAGAATCTTATCCAGGATGAAACAGTAATTACTTTGTTATGAATATGTTCCTCAGAACCACCATTTTTAAAGTGGCGTCCAGGGAGCCCCATGAGTCCGGGAAGTTATTTATTTATTTTTTAAATTTATTTTATTTGTTTTTTTGTACAGTGGAAACACAACTCACCATTATAGACATTATTAGATTTATTATTCGACTCTTATAATTATAAACCTGTTTTGACTCATTGCTTCAATTAAACGGGATTCATCCAAACCTCAGTAACACAAAAACAAGCCAGGCTGTAAATAATGTCAACCTGGATCTAAATAAATACTTTTTACAAAGGGGTCTTTAAGTGGAAAATCCACAGATATGAAAAAAAAAGAATACTTCTATAACTCCAATTGTTAGATAAAATATTACTGTTCAGATTTATTTAATGTGTGTGGTATTAAAAGAGTTGGTTTGTTTTCTTACAGTAAATCCGAGGGGGGCTGTGAAATGTATTTATTTACTTATTTATTTTTTTTATTTTTTTACAGTTAAAAGGGTCCAAGGTTGGAAACTATTCCACTTGCATTTGAATTTCAATGGAAAGTAAGAATCAGTTATATTACAAGACTGTGATATTTTCCTAAACGTTCTGTTTTAAAACTGAGGCAGAAGGATTTCACATGAAGAGCCAACACTGTCCTCAGTGTGTACACTCATTGTTATCGAGTAATTAGCATGTTGTGCATTAAATGGCTAATCAGACTTCATTACCTGTTTGCCCTAGCCCAAAAAAAAGGTGAAAATATGACAATCTAGTATATGTTTAGCTAAATAGGACGGTGGAATTAAAAATAGATTGGACCCAAGTGCAGGGATTATCAGATAATAATGAATTTCGAGCCAATTCTGCAATCTGATCCAGCATTGTATTGTAATGTAATGCTCTTTAAATGAACTTGGAATATATAAGCAAATAAAACAAATTCAAGGTCATGGTTTTTAGAAGTAAATTTGACAAAAATGAACACGTAACATGTACTAGCGAGAATTCTCTTCATGTGTAATGACACTTGAAAGAGGTGTGTGTTGAATCGAGCATCAGCTCACACAGTGACTGTTGCTGCTCAGTTCTGTCTGTCGAACTCGTTTAGCTGGAAGGCAGAAGCTGATAAAAGAGCAAGAGATGCTTCCTTCAAAACCAGTAACAGGCCAAAATCTGACATAATCCAATCCGGCATATTTTTACAAGCTTTTGTTTTGTATTTTTTTGCAGTTCGTTTAGACTTCTGTTTGCTTCCTATGCAAAGTAGAAAACCTGGAATGACACAATTCGGTCATACTTGTATCTGTACCGGCACTGATCCAACCAGCTTTTCCCACACACACACACACACACACACACACACACACACACACACACACACACGTACACCCCTACATCTCAACAAACTCTATAAGACTGAGATTAAACAACTGAGACCAAAAGACAGGGAAATAAGAAATTATTTATACATATTATTAATATATATATATATATATATATATATATATATATATATATATATATATATATATATATATATATATATATATATATATATATATATATATTATTTTAACTGTGAACATGATGAAGATATAGTGGTTATAAAGATGAAAGATGTGTATGTATATAGTGTATACTTACAGCACATATTTATCATGTTAATATTTACTATTTTCAGTCCATTACCTCTGACACAAAAAGATGAACTTTATATTACACACTAGATGGCTGATTCAGAACAAACACTGGTCTCATATCCTACTATCTATGTATCTATCTATGTATCTATGTATCTATGTATCTATCTATCTATCTATCGATCTATCTATCTATCTGTCTGTCCGTCTATCTATCTATCTATCTATCTATCTATCTATCTATCTATCTATCTATCTATCTATTAGTTACTTTGTTTGTTTTGTTTTATATTTTCTATTGATGTGTTTTGCATGTTTTGACTTTTGGAATAAACAGTTTTGTTTAAACGAAAAATAAATAAATGAAGTGCTGTGTTTGGTGCTCAAAAGACACACACACACACACACACATACACACACATACACACACACACACCTCACTTGTCCTACAGCCTCAGAGTTTGCACCAAGCACATATTACCTGCGCAGTTCATGAATGCCTTTTGTCTGATAAATATCCTGTTTCCCGGGAAATAACTTCATAACATCCTCTATTATTACTCTATCCATACAGTATATACCCACAATGTAATGTGCACACCCACCCCCTCACACACACACACACACACACACACACACACACACACACACACATTTTATTCTTTATTCAGGTGAAGTTCCACAGTCTACTTTCTCAGAAGGTCTCACATATCCCATAAATGTAATATTGAAAATAAATGTTGACTATCTTTTTGGTACAGTGTGTTATACAATGTGTGTGTGTGTGTGTGTGTGTGTGTGTGTGTGTGTGTGTGTGTGTGTGTGTGTGTGTGTGTGTGTATGTGAATGTGTTGTTGAATACTTACCATGAAGAGCAGCATCCCAATGACAGTATAAACACACATGGACACTAAGCATTTGATCTACACAGGCTTTCAAGGCCAATATTGTGACCTTCCTGCAGTTTACTAGTCACCGATACAGACGTACACAATACATAAGAAAGAGGCTAAAAAGAAAGCCAGTTGAACATGTATCCTATTTGCAAGCCCAAATGCACAAATATTTCAGTTCTCAATAACACATCAAACTCAAAGCGGAGTCAGAAATGAGAAGCTACGCTGATATATCATTCTTCCAGTGTGCATACATTCCTTCAGGATGAGTGCCTTTGCTGTACACAAACACAACCCCATCCAGGGAGGAATGATGAAAAGCTATAACACCTATTATGAGGCAAAATAACAAGCTCTTATGAGCAGCTTGATTGTTTAGTGAATCATCGATCTCAGAGGTGTGTAAAGTAGAACTAAGTCTCCATTATGGGCCACCGGCTCTGTGGCGCGTTTGATTTTCTGTCAACATCCCTCTTACAAAATCCTAATGCACTCCGTTTAGAAAATACGCATCAGGCTAAAAATGGATTGGGGCGATCGCTCTTTCTTGAGACTGTGAATGTGTGTAAACCGGTTTGAGCCGTTACTCTCTTTCAGTTTAATCACCGTTAGTCCTTAGTTTTCCTTTCATGTCATGGTGAGAAAATCATCAGGAAAGAAAGCGCAGTGCAGTCGGGGCTTTGCGACAAAGCGAGGGGAAAAAAACGAGGTTCAGCTCAGTTCAGAAATGCAGCGGCTTGCCAGCTGCTGTTTTTACACTGAAGCGCTGAAGGGAACAGGCATTAATTGAGAAATAATGAATAAACTCTCTAAAACTACAAGAGTAATTCGTGTAGTTTGTTATCAGGCCAGGTTTGTAGATGTTGTTCAATATAACACGCCGTGTTTTGAAAATGATCCGATTTGTCACTTTAGTTCATATGACTTTGCGTGAAAGACTGTCAGCACTTCATGTCTTGTCTGTCTCAATGTAATGATTTTCAGCGTGTGTGTGTGTTGATGGAAGGACAGAGACGGGCAGGGAGACGAGGCTACGCCCTTGGTTGGCACAGGGGCTCAGCCTCCTGGGGAGCCAAGAACAGATGGTTATGGAACACTCCACTAGTATAATGGAGCTAAAACTAAGATGCCAGCCATTCTCATCAGTCTCTCTCTCTCTCTCTCTCTCTCTCTCTCTCTCTCTCTTTCTCATCTGCTTGGTTGTCCTCCACCAGCCCTGAGTCACAACCCTTCCGTCCTGCCTAAGTACCGCAATAAATCCACACCTAATGCTCTTCGATGAGGTCTCCTACATGTATAATTTTTCTTCTGTTATATTTATAATCTGCCACTTTAGCCTTGATTAGCCAATGGTACTCACGACGCCTGGGTGAGATTCTCTGTGACTGATGAGGACGAGTAAAAAGAGTCAGGGAGTCTAAGCAGGCAAGATGTCCACAAATTACACACAACAGCACAATGTGGGATTACTCTAAAGAGGTGAGGATTATCCAGTGTCATTAAATACTGCATAGCAGCATCTCAAACCATCATTTTACTCCAATAAACAATCATTTCCAGGGTCAAACAGAAGCTACTAATTAATAATGTGTGTATATGCTGTAAAGTCGAAACTATTCGTTTGACTTTAACTAATAGAAGTTTGCAACTGCTTTCTACAATTCCTTTTGTCTATCTCTCTTGTGTGTGACACGTTTACTTCATCTCACCCCTGCTACACGGTGTTCATCACTTGAGGTTAATCTTACTTATTGTTAAATTTATAGCACACTCTTCTGCACTCCTCATCCACTTTTGGCAAAGAAAAGCCACGTTTAGCTATTCATTATCTCATCGTGCAAACCGCTGTAGCCAGCTACACTAAGCCTCCTTTTATTCCCTTTAAAACACATTTGAAAACACCTTCATTATAATAATGTCTTTTGATTAATGGTGTTTATAGCAGCGGCAGGTCACGTAAACTGCTCAGCCATAAATTAAACTAATAAGAAACTTGATAAAATATTGCACAGATGTACTACATTTCAATCCGGTTTCAGTATCATCCATCTTATAACAAAGCACACACAAAGTGTACGTTTGTTCTTAAAAGAATAAACATGAGTCAGTGATGTAACGGTAAATAATAACTCCATAGAAATGCTCCTTTTTGCATTCATCTCGATGTAAGAGCTTTATCCTAGTCAGGGTTGCAGTGGATCTGGAGCATGTCATGGGAATACACCCCGGATGAGATACCAGTCCATTATACACATACACACACACTCATTCACACCAAGGGGAAATTTAGAGCAGCCAATGCACCTACTGGCATGTTTTGGAGGACTTTGGAAGACCCAGAGGTTTTCATTCATACATGAAAAACTCCAAACTATAATACTGTAGCTTCTGAGAAAATCTGCAAAACACTCCAAACATGTACACGATCATATCAAATGAACTAACTGAATTTCTCAGTAGGTGCTTACACAGGTGCTGCTGGCTTGTTCTTGTTGCACAAGGTCATAATTACTCTGAATGTTTTTTCTTAAAATGCAAACCTTTCCATTGTTAACAATCAGTGAAGTTCTATTAATTCTGACCAACTTCCACGTAGATAAACGCATCACTTCCTGTAATTACAGACACATGTATTTGGGACTATGCACTGATTTGGAAATGAGTTCAGAAGGAAATTACATCAATACAGACAATAATATAAGCAATGTGCTTTTCGGAGCCATGCAAAAATGATTACGACATGATTTCGTTTGTTCGCTATACGCACTAAAGCAGAGCCGTAAGACCCCAAAACCTGCCGGGGAAATTAGCCAGAACGACTCTTGGTGAAATGAAAGTTAAATGCTCTGCAGAGTTTTGTGCAGGACTAATTGAACTCTGAAAGCAATGGACCGCAACAGTTAAGCAAACAGTTCATGTAAATATGAGCAACAGTTTATACCTAAAAAAAACTACAGTACAGCTGTACTGGATAGCTTTTAACAAATTACAGTACAGCAAGGTTCGAATTATCTTCTCGTTATGTTCAGAACTGAAACCGCTGATTCCTTCCCAAGATTTTGGAGTTTTAGCGGAATGGATCATACTGGATCTTACTTAAAATGTATGCTTAGTGAATGAAAAGGAAGGATAATCCTACATATAGTCTATTTCTATAATCGATAGTCTGCTTTTTATTCAATTTTGGTACATTTTCCCTTTTTAACCCCACGTTTTAATGGATTGTTCAGTTAAGTGTTAAAACATGGCATTCAGTATTGAATTATTTGTTACCTACAGTAAAGTGTGTAAAGTGGGGGAAAATTATATATATATATATATATATATATACAGTACTGTGAAGAAAACCCACAATGAAGTCAAAGTCTCCAGAAGAACTTTGGCCGGTTCTGCAAGATACTCAATAAAACTTTTAGCTCATTTCCTTATAAAACTGAACTAACTGTATTATTTTTATTTTTTGTCACACCAGATATTGTCTTTGTTTCATTTACTATTGTTTACTGCTCATTACAGCATTTAATTTCATTATTTTGAAGGCATCTTTGCTCTACAGCATTTCATTGCATGTGCCTAAAACTTTTGCAGTATGGTGTGTGTGTGTATATATATATATATATATATATATATATATATATATATATATATAAATATATGTATATATATATATATATATATATATATATATATATATATATATATATATATATATATATATATATATATATATATATATATATATATATAGACACGTGACCAACTTTATTCAGAATCTGAGGTAAGCCTACTCTTAATCTGTGATTGATGATGATGTAGAGAAGAATTTTACCTATCACAGGTACGGGAAAACCACTTGTCTATTTAGACTATTTTTCCGTTTATAAACATCAACTTCATTTAAATAAATATAAATACACATATATTCTTTGCACATCGGTTGTCCGTCATTCTTTGATTTATAATCAATTATAATCAATGACAATAGATGTATGATTGTTGCCTTGATTAATTTTAATTGTTGCCTTTAAAATCAATGCTTTAATCTAAATCCACTAATCGTTACACCTCTACTACTGTAAGGGATTAAAATCACTATGGATAATGTGTTTATTACACAATAAGTGGATGTCTGGTACTGTTATTAATTATAGTTTATTATTTAACACAACAGCACACAATGAACACATTGAGCATTTTCATCACATCAGCATGTTACATTGTGGGTTATGACTAAGCAAATATGTGAATAGTCTGAAGCTTAAAGACATATTCATGTTTAATTATTTATTGAAAACATGAATAATCTATGACTAGTAATCATTTATACTATTATATATTGCTTAATCAGTTATTTTAAGATGGAAAGATCAAATCTGTCATCTCCCAAAGCACAAATATTCTGTGAAGGTACTTTGTTTTCACGCAGATTTCTAATTAGTGTCTAAACAGTTGTAGCATCCATGCTAAGATAAATCCAGCTAACCCCAGTGGTAAATACAGTAGACAGCTAAAGACAGAGAAAAAGAAATGGGGTAAAAGCTTTGTCGAACATTTTAACATTGTCGTATTTCATCTAAAATCAGTGACAACAAAATTGCCTCGAGCACGCTTTTCTCCCCCCTCTTCACAAAGTTAACTATGACATCTGGCATGGGTTTATGAAAGGCAAGACAACAGACACTCCTGAAGCTCAGCAAATGTGTGTCATGAAAGAGAGAGAGAGAGAGAGAGAGAGAGAGAGAGAGAGAGAGAGAGAGAGAGAGAGAGAGAGAGAGAGAGAGGGAGAGAGAGAGAGAGAGAGAGAGAGAGGGAGAGAGATCTTACTGGAGGGTCCAAATCTAAAGAGATCAGTAATTACCATTATTTAAACAGCTTCAAATAACAAGTGGATTATGCCTCACTAGTCTATTGTCAGGTAAAAGCTCTTTTTAAATATGATGTAAAGCTTTTTGCAGTGGAAATTCCCAGAGCTATAGCACACAACACAGTGGAGATATCAACCTTTAACAGCAACCCAATCCAAAATGGTGCGTCTGCCACACACACACACACACACACACACACACACACACACACACATATATATATATATATATATATATATATATATATATATATATATATATATATATATATATATATATATATATATGAAAATTTTGTTGCAGAACCTTATTAATAATACTAATAGTATTTTAGACTATTAAGTTATAAGGTAATGATGAATTACAACCCTAATCCCTAATTCCAAAAAAGTTGGGACAGTGTGTAAAATGTAAATAAAAACAGAATGCAATGATTTGCGAATCTCATAAACCCATATGTTATTCACAATAGAACATAGAAAACATATCAAATGTTTAAACTGAGTAAATGTACCATTTTAAGAAACAAATAAGGTTATTTTGAATTTGATGGCCGCAACACGGCTCAAAAAAGTTGGGACGGAGCAACAAAAGGCTGGAAAAGTAAGTGTTACTAAAAAGAAACAGCTGGATGTGAATTGGCAACAGTAACAGTCAGTAACATGATTGGGTATAAAAAGAGTATTTTAGAGAAGCAGAGTCTCTCAGAAGTAAAGATGGGCAGAGGTTCACCAATCTGCGAAAAAAATGCATCTACAATTTGTGGAACAATTTCAGAATAATGTTCCTCAACGTAAAATATGAGAAGACTATCAACATCTCATCATCTACTGTACATAATATCATCAAAAGATTCTGAGAATCTGGAGAAATGTCTGTGTGCAAGGGACAAGGGTGAAAATCAATATTGCATGCCCATGATCTTCGGGCCCTCAAGTGGCACTGCATTAAAAACAGCCATGATTCTGTAATGGAAATCACTGAATGGGCTCAGAAACACCTCCAGAACTCATTAATGAATAACATATGGGTTTATGAGATTTGCAAATCATTGCATTCTGTTTGTATTTACATTTTACACAGCGTCCGAACCTTTTTGCAATTGAGGTTGTAATAAAAGTCAGGGTTTTGTGCTTGCCATTCCGTTGATAGCAAATCTGTTCATAGTAACTAATTTTATCTTGCACTCTACTTTATTAGTAGCATACCCATTCATACTGTAATAAACTCAAATGTAGGAATTTTTATGTGCCACTATGTTGCTATATGATATAACCAATATATCAATATGCTCAATGCCAGTGGGAGGCGGAGTCATTGTGCAATGGATGTGTGTATAATAATCATGTAATCATTTGTGGAGCTATGTTTTGCTTCTCCAAAAATAATTTTAATTATGCATGTTTAATGCTATTTCTGTTGCCTTCAGTGTGTTCGAGTGTGTGTTTTGTGCTTAAGTGTGTTTTCTGAGTGTATGTGAGATGAACAGGGTCTTTATCCTCCACATAATTGTGTAAGGATTGTCATGCATCTCCCTCTTGTGGACCAAGGTGGAACTACTGCCTTTTCACTTCCTTATCTTTAGCTCTCGCTCTCTCTCTCTCTCTCTCTCTCTCTCTCTCTCTCTCTCTCTCTCTCTCTAGCTCCTGTGAGAAACACTGATCTTCTTGGTCTACCTCTTCTCCAGGCTCTTTCTGCATGTGCGGCTCGTGTCTTGCACTCACGCCGCTGACCTCTAAGTCAAATATTTAGACGTTCGATTGTCAGGCCCTTTAAGGAACTCTTACACAATCTTCGCCATAAACAAATCGATCTGCCGAGTTCAAATGGCACGCTGAACATGAGAATGTAAACAGGTTCCTTTAGCGAGGACACATGCAACCAGAGTGCTGTAGAGTGAATCGGATGCAAATGTATGCACAGTCGTATAGTTTGCATATATGCATACAGAGCAGGAGGGAATATAGACAGAGTTCAGCTACTAAGATTGGAGGCAAACGCTTGCTTAGGTGAAAACTGTAGAGGAGAAACAAAAAACATACAGAATGAAGGAGAGTTCTTTATGAAGATTATACTGCAGTAGGCAGTTTGGTGCTTGGTGGATCTGAACCTCACATTTGCAGGCAAGGCATACACATCACGGCACGCATTCACACAAAAGTAGAGATAGCTGGCCACTGATATGCCAAGGCTTTTATACAAAGGCCACTTTGCAATATTTCATAGGATTTGTGATAAAGATTCTGGGTGATAATTGTGCACTATCATGTCATAGGATGCCCCGGAGAGAATGATAAATTCTCTGTGACCCCTCGTCAAGGCCGGGGGGAAAGGACAGCGTGCCCTTGCTGTTCCCTTAAGGGATACACATCTCACTGCACCCCCAACCTTGTTCATGGTATTAATATCCCCACACCAGACCCTGACAGTAGACCTTTATGTATGGTGCATGGGCGAATATAAATATGTATATATATATATATATATATATATATATATATATATATATATATATATATATATATATATATATATATCCGTCTGATTGAACAGGAGCCACACAGATAGACCATAGCTGCAGCACTTGTTAATGCCGTTTACATTTTTTTTTTTGTTAATCTTTATTATACTTATTTTGGTGATGCCTCATCCTGCCGTAGACAACCATTTGGCTTTCTATTGCACATTTGCCTTTTGTCGTAGCCTGCAAGACGCAGACATTACCCGTAATATTCCCACTGGCATGTTCAACTGCACGTCTAAATGTAATGAAAAAAAGAACACCTTTAAAACGCTCTGAGAGATTGAGAATGGACAAGGCAACAGCAGGCATGGTCAGCTGAGTCAGAGACATATTACCATGTCTCTAAACGGAGAGCATGTGTGGTGACACCAGACCTGTCCACATATCGATTGCTCCACTGGCTACAACACTAATAGTAGTCGAGAGCCATTGAACTTTAAAGCAAATAGTCCTTCTTCCTGCCCAGGGCAGATCAATACATCACAGTCTAGCCATACAGCATGCCTGGTAATACCTCTGTCTGTCTGGACTAATGACCTGAGCGCTAGTTACTGAGAAACATAAAAAAAGTGTTCCTTCACCTGACTAGAAGGACTAAGGCATCTAGAAAAACACTAAAAACTATGCAGACTTCTATATTAAAACCAGTACAATGTTACAATGCATGAACAACAAATGTTACAACAAATGTAACTTGGAATTTTCTTCTGATAAAAAAAAAATATTGAATGAATATATATATATATATATATATATATATATATATATATATATATATATATATATATATATATATATATATATATATACACACACATCAGTTTATACAGGTTATTTCACTCCACAGTGACTAAGGATGTAACTGTATACAAATACTTTATTCAAAAAGAACAAATAAAGTATTCTACAAATATGGATACAAATAGGAGGCACACTATTTATTTTTATGGTTTATTATTAATTTATTTAAAGAAAGCTTACATCAGGACTGGGATCACACAGGACACAACGAAAATCATCTAAGGTTTTTACTTTTATGTGGACACCAGCAGGATGAACAAAGAACACATTCATTATTATGAAAATGAATAAAAAAATCTTCTGATTTAGGCCACACCCACTTCAGGTTTACATCCAAATACAAATATGGAGAATTGCAGCACAATATAGACACAGATACAGATACATATAGTGACCTGGAGTTTCACCCCCATTATTACCACAAGTTTGGGATTTTAGACTAAAAGTTTTGTCTGTGAATGACATGGAATATTTCAAAAAGAACACAAAAGCAATGGGGAAAATGTTCCTTTCTCTTTACTGTATGGAAGTATTGTACATAAGACCTGACTGAGACCAGAATCTGGTCAAAGATTCTCTCTGTTGTTCCATTTAAGGGCATTATGACAAAACAGCTGCAAAACGGTTCAAACCTCACAAAAAAAAAAAAAAAAAAAAAAAAAATCTTTTCAACTAGAAAGATTTGATCCCTGTCCCATGTTCATCTCCCTCAGAAAGTAAGTGGAACACAGGAAGAAAGAAGAAACCAAGTATGCAGAAAAATGGAAAGTAGAGCAAGCAAACAAAATGGCTGAAGTCAGAGAAGGGAGCAAAGGGCTTGGAGGACTGTGAGGAGAGAGAATATGAGGCTGAGAGTCTTTTCCCCACCTGATCCCTACCAAATCTGATCTGAGCCCTGTACTGCTGACCGACAGGGAATTATTGCCAACCTCATGGCACAGTTAACGCAGTGGAAGTGTTGGACAGCTGCAGTGCTGATGCATATTTCACACTCCATACACAAGCTCTCCAGAGAGCAACACAGAATGATCGAAATGTTTCACCACTGATACTTTCTGCAGACTGTTACACATTCTTCTGAACTGAATTCCCAGACTCAACTAGCCAGAACTCTGTGTGCTCTGTGTCCGTAATAGACCAAATGCAGTGACAGAAAATGGCCCAAATGAGTAATTCCATCACACTGAGAATGAGGAGAATATTCTGAATTCAATTTGAGTGTCTGATGGGTCCGGCCTCCTCATTTCTTAATGTCACTTTAACGTCGCGCGTGTTAATGAAGAGACAGGAGGTTAGGCCTAACTCGGAGCCATTATCCACTTATTAGAAGCATTGACCCTAATGCTCCCCACTCCATTAAACTGTATGAGGACATGTCCCCTGCCACGAGCCAGAACGAGATAGACATGTGTGGAGATGAGAACCATCAAGCGTTCAGCTTGACTGGGCTGAGCTGAAGTGTGAATGCAACGCCGCCCCTGTCTATTCTGACACTGCCGGAGCGGGACACCCCGAATTCAACGCCCGCCAAGCGCACACTCACTGGCACGCTCGCAACGGAACTACTGACATGGGTCACTAGCTCCTCTCATCCTCCCACTTATCTCCTGACAGGATGTATCTGTCAGGTTGCGGGCGAGGCAGGGTGGTCGTAATAGACAATTTGAAAGTGTGACGAGTGTTGGGTGGATATGAACGGCTGTTAGAAACAGGGGTGTTTTCAATAGTATGTAAGACTGCTGTCCATAGAAAACTCACACAAAACATGGCAATGCTTCAGTGACTGCTTTGCACTTTGTCACCGTAACCAAATAACAAAATGTGAATTGAAAGCCTTTAGAGCTATACATTGTATTCATATCTATTGAATGTCTAACATCTAACACAACGTCTATGCATCGTCCAACAACCTGACACACACAGCTGTTACACATAGTCTTTTCAAAGGCCAGAGGAATGATGTGATTTCTTGCACTTGAAAGATTATTCTCATGTTTGGGGTGTTTATGTAACCATGGTTAGAGCCACTCTGCTTAATTCTCCTTAAGAAAAAGAAAAGCATTTGCCACCGCAGGGTTAGTTATTGGCATTAGCTTGTCATACCTCTGATCTGCATAGTCACACAGCAGTGGCAATATATGTGGGAACCAATAATAAGCATAAAAGGCTGCTCACGATGCAGCACATGATGAAGGGATTTGCTTCCAGTAGTGGTTGATTTCCCATTCACCTCCTCTGATTTCATTTCACATCATGTCATCTAGATTAACTTTAACTCCATGACTTGGAAGGCAGGGCTCAAGTCTAGAGCACTCAATATAGAGGTACTGTTTATTAATACTGTAAGACAATTTTGCTGCCCCTCAGTCATAATAATGTCTCTTATTACTCATAAAAAAAGCCCCAAAACTAGCTAGATAGCTAAAGTCCAACATAGGAAAAGACAGGTTTTATGTTTTGGCTAAACTAGCATTTGCAGTCTGTTTCCCAAGAGTTTCCCATTCACATTGAAACACAAAAAGGATAGAACTCCCCATTCTGGCCATGTGCATTGTCTTTCTGACCTATGACCTTAATATCTCTTCCGCCATTTTTGTTTGTTCTGATAACATAAAGCTGTACCACTTTACAGTGCAGCTTAGTAACACAGCAGGAAGCAACCCTTAATGTTCCTCAATAATTATTACTCACTGTAATAAACTACTATGTTGACAACATTTTAATGATTCATTAACAAATATTACATTACTATGCTGACAAAATGGCAAACAGCGTGTTATCCAATTTTGAATCACTGTCAATCATACTGTACATTGTCCTTACTTTGTCATTGCATTAAGCATTAATAAATGAAATACTGATCATTAATTAATGTTGCCCTACAAGGATAGTGATAAATAAATGCCCCTTCTCGCACTATTGAATCACTAGTGAATAGTATCCAAAATCGGATAAAAAATCATTACCGTTTTGTCAGCATACGAATTTGATATTAGTTACTAAATCATTACACTTTGGTTAGCGTAGTCATTTATTATAGTCATTAGTAATTATTGAGGAACTACTAAGCATTAATTAAGAAAATCCATGTTGCAATGTGTTAGCCATAAATATAAAAAGCAGTCCAGTCATACATGACACTGAAATAAAATCAAAACGACATCATTCTGCCATCTTGGCATATTGGCGATCCAGTGTTTCCCGCACATAGATAATACTTTCAAGTTGCAACCAAATATATCTCATCACATGAAATACGTTTTAAATATCAATCTGTTACACAAACATAGTGTTCCTTGCTTCTGGCAAGGCATTGCCAAAATGCAGCTTGGAGTCAGGAGGACAAATCAACAGAAGCTGCTAATACACCGTCCTTTCCAATTATTGTTTGGATATTAATTGCTCTATGAGTTGGATTGCTAGTAACTTTCAATTGTAAATAAACTAACCAACTGCTGTGTTAGTAGTCAGTTTGGGTAAATTCACACTACAGCACCTACTATTTAACCGTGACTATATCAGGTAGCAAGGCCTGTGTTATTTCAGCTGGCATCCGTACTCTGGAATCACAGCTCTGCAGTTCTGGTTAATGGACTAGATTCAAAATCTTTCTAAAACTAATATCAGAAGGATTAAAGTACTCTGGATAATTCAAGTGTCCATGAATTGGATTGAGCATTCTTGGTTTGTAGTGAGAAGATTCATTGAATCTGCTGGAAAAAAAAAAAACAAACCCTTAATTTAAAATGGAGTATTACAAAAACGTTAATAATATATAGAAAACATAGCTCAAATAATTCTAACATCAATAATAATGGTATATTGAATTACCAATGCAGTAATGCAACAATGCAAATAAAGAGGAAATAATTTGTCATTGTCATTTGTAATTTGTCAGTTGCAGGAGTTCAACTGACTGGTGTGATAGAAAGAATTGATGTGAGTGTGATATCTGTCTATCTGTCTATCTATCTATCTATCTCTCTATCTATCTATCTATATATATACACTAACGGTCAAAAGTTTAGACACACTCATTCTTTATTTTTCTCCTCACATTTTATAATAATAATAATAATAATAATAATAATAATAATAATAATAATAATAATAATATCATCAAAACTCTGAAAAACACAAATGGAACTATGGGAATTATGTTGTGATAAAAAATCCAAAATAAATCAAATGAATTAATATTTTGGCATCTTCAAAGTAGACACGCTTTTTGTCTAGAATTTCCAGAAATGTATTCTTGGTGTTTTCTTGACTGATTTCTTGAGGAATTCCCCTGAGATGCTTTTTAAACAGTATTAAAGGAGTTCACACCTACGCTGGACTGTTATCGGCTGCTTTTCCGAATATTTCACTCCGAGTCGTCCATTAAAAAGAAATATTTTTGCAAATAAAATGTTCATTTTCTAATGAAAGAAATTAATATGCTGGCACGATTCTATTTTTGTCTACAACATCGATTTCACACATTTAATCATACACCTTCAGATCAAAACTTATTAACATCATGAGAAACATTTCAGTTGAGTGTCTCCAAATTTTTGACCGGTAGTGTGTGTATGTGTGTGTGTGTGTGTGTGTGCATATATATATATATATATATATAAACACATTTCTATATCAAAATCTATAAAACACTAAAAAACACTAAGACTACATGACAGTCATATGTTGGATTTTTGAAAAACTACATTAACTTCATTTGCAACATAGAAACTGCTTTTTTTTTAGCAATTTTTTTTTTTATCCATATAGGAGTGCAGATTTATAAATATGGGCTTTGGTGGCCATTTTAGTGTGGTTGGAAAGGAAAAACGTCAAACGTAAGAAATATTTGTTTTCAAATTTACGCGTAACTACAACTATCCCTCCAGAAACAATGGCCGCTGATAATCGTATGATTCTGCTCCACCCTGGTGAAAAAATGAGAAAATCTGGTATGACTGATGTGTTATTGGACTCCAAACATGACCTACATGATTACTACAGTGCTCACTGTCTTTAATGCCTCATAACTATATTTTGGTCTTGGTCTTTATTGCATCAATGAGTGCTGAAAATGACTACTATGTTGGACTGAATGTAGGGAGAAGAGAATTTGGGGATTTCCCAGGTGGTGAACCTGTCCTCTGGCTTGATGGAGCATGTGCAGCTCTACATCACAGCAAGCAGTAGTGCTACAGCTGCTACACAAACAAGCAGTTAACCCACAGCCTGTCCTTTTACGTGTCGGGATTAAATTAGCGAGCTGATACACATTTCAGCTGTCTGCTGTTACTGTTCACTTTATATAACACACTAACATGATTCTGAAGCAAAAAAAAAAAAAAAAAAACAAGAGAAAAGGGCATAAAGGTACAGCAGCGGAGACAAAAAGAGATCACAGTGAAAGGTGTAGATAGAAGCAGATAGAAGTTGTGGCCTCTAGTGCTTTTCCAGCGTCTGGTTAGGAGGATGGCTCGAGATGCAAGATCTATCTGTAGCTCTTAGCAGGGATTACAGGGGCCACTTGTTCAGCAGAGCCCACTTCTCATTACCCCAGCCTGGCTCAGACACAAGCATGCCAGCAAAATCTGTCACCAGAGTCCAGCACAAGTGGCAATCCAAATTGAAAAAAGTCTGCCATGAGTGGAGGAAAGGGGGAGTGAGTGAGAGAGAGAGAGAGAGAGAGAGAGAGAGAGAGAGAGAGAGAGGGAGGGAGGGAGGGAGGGGGACAAGAGAGAATGTGAGGAGAGGGGAAAAATGTGGTCGGTCATCAATTGTTGGCAGTAGATCGCAGGCGAAGATTATTGGAAGGCAACACTGGAGCAGATGTCTGATGAGTGTCTATTAACCTGCTTCCTAAACGCACACACATGTACACACACACACACACACACACACACACACACACACACACACACACACGCACACACTAACTCGTGCTTCCTGATTCCAGCTCATCATGATGTCAGACTGTGAAGACTTGGCCATTCCTATAGAGGGGCACATAATCCCTGAGAAAGAAAATGAGACCAGGTTTGAAGCACTGTTGATTTGTTGGACTTATTTATTGGCAGCTGATTCAAGCTGAGGCATGTCACTAAAGCCAGTAGTCCTTCAGAGAATCCTTCTCTTCTGTCAGAACTGAGCTCACAGCAGACTAGGAAAGGTTACCTCTGTGTCAGCCATCTTGGAGTGCTTCCCAAGTGTACACACTGCCCTGATATATTTGGAACAGATTTGTGTCTAATTGATAAGTGCATACAACGTTCAGCTCGACATAAGAGATTTGGTGTGCTTAGTGAACTCACAGAGGCCCAAGAGGCTTGGCTTTAGCTCCGTCTCGGCTTTGGCCGTGCAGTTGCCATATGGAATGTACTGTAGCCCGATCCCACGGCAGACATCTCCTGTCCAGATCCCTCAGGACAAACATTCAGCACTAAAAAATGAATATAACAGATTCAGAATCCCAGGATTCCCTTAAATAGCTCTGGAATAGCCAATGGGGCTTTGAAACAAAAGTCAAGCACTGCTTTCCAGACAATCCAGCTTATCAATGTATTGTGACGCAGTGTCCTAAACCACAGCTCTCATGGAACCATTGTTTTCATTTTTTCATCTTGCTTCCATGTCAGTCTTGTCACTTTTCAATTTTTAACTCAGGTTGCAACTGTGAATACATCCTCATACCTTTCATACCTCAGTTGTCAGTGTTACTCAGTCTTGAATACGATCGTGTGTGAAAGTGTGGAAAGTGTCAGTCTAAACCTACTGTATAGTGGACCAGACTGACAGAAAACAAGACAATAGATCACATCACAGTGGACTCTAACACATTTATGCCAATACTCTTCTAAAATTATAGCATTTAAAACAATTGTAGCAACAGTTGCAGTGCCATTCAGAGTTATTGCACACTTCATAAAACAAATAAGCATATATGATTGTATGAAATTAACAATGGATAGAATAATTCATATGTTTTATTCAAACTCCTGGAAAGACTATGCTGTACTGATTTTTAGAAATGCATTCATCATAATGCTGTAATTCAACATCATCCCCCCCCCCCCCCCCCCCCCACACACACACACACACTTACAGACCATGGACAGAGACCATCTGAAATACAAATCATCTCCACCCAATCATCATAGCCTGGGCAGTTTTCTTCCATTAAATCTATTTTTACAAGCATGCAATAAGCATGACCTGGACTGATACGGCTGGCCTGGAGCAATATGGGGAGTGGAGTTGGATGGCGTGGCGTGGGGGTGCAAGGAGAGACAGAAAAAGAGGAGAAGAAAGGATAGAGAGGAGAGTCTAACCCTTTCCACATCTGGCGCTGTATTAAAGTCATATGGAGTGGCCCAGTGCGGCAGCCCAATCAGGCCTGATCGGGGTGATGTCATGGCCCCCGTCGCTGCATCTGACCCCCACCTCACACACACACACACACACACACACATGCACACACACACACACACATACACACACACAATACACACACAAAGTTCTGCAGATCAGCACTGTCAGAGCGCCAGCGAGCTGTCATCAACAGAGCCCGAGCGAGGGATGAGGAACGAAGGAGAGGGATAAAGGGATAGAGGAAGATGGGGAGAGGCAAATGTAAGGAACAGCTTGGGATATTTCATCCTGGCAGACAAAAGACAAGCAAGAGACAGAGGGACAGAAGAGAGAAAGAGGAATGAGAAAGAGCTAGAGATGGAGAAACCACTTTAGTTTTTTTTTCCCCCCAATGTGATTCCATGCTTTCGTTTTTTTTTATGATGATTATTCCTGTAACCATCCTGTATCATGTAAATAACACATGTACTTTAGCTTCAGAGCATTTTCTTTATTATTTTTTTTAAAGCTATCAAACAAGCTTCCAGTACATTCGGCATGTTTATAGTCATTGCCAGACGACTTGAAAAGCCTGGCCCAAACAAGCAATTTTACTGAATATTGTATAACATGGAATCCTTCATTTACCTGAACTGTACCAAAGACTCCAACCAGGCTCTGACAGATTTCAACTGATTATAAGTAAACAATAGCTGCTAGTGGCAGAATCAGTGTTTATGGGCTTTTTTTATTTAAATTGCAGCAAGTCAAACATGTTTAAACCCAATGTAATCATAAGGCTTTAGAAAGAAGCTGAACAGTGTGCTTAGGGAACAGGTACATGGGCAGCATGCTGTGTAACAGGCAGCATGGGAGGTCTGGAGAAATGCACTATGGGCCCTTTCAGATGAACGCCGCTTTAGCCGCAGAGAAGTGACCCCCATGGAGCATGTCATTTGGATGTAATGAGGTCAGATTACAGGTTGGGTGGCAGGTTATCCCTCGTTCATTAAAGGCCCCACTTTGGGACTGGCTGGACGGAAAGAAAGGCGTGTATGTGAGTGTGTGTGTGTGTGTGTGTGTGTGTGTGTGTGTGTGTGTGTGTGTGTGTGTGTGTGTGTGATGGAACTCAATAACACTTGATTCAACATAAAAAGAGCCTTGGCGCCACCCAGATGCACACAGGCCGGATGCTGGAGAAGGCCAAGAGCAGCAGGAGTTCAATGTCCAAGCCGCTGAACAAGCCATGCCTTGTTCCTCACATTAAAGAGCAAAGCAGATAAATCCAGAGCAATGCAAGCTCAGTGACTAGGAAAACCTGAGCACAGGAACACCTGGGGATCAATACGGCTTAAAGAACTCTAAGAAAGAATCTGGCTGAAGGACAGGATCTCTGGCCTTGTTTTATAATTCTACCGATATACTATTTCATTCGTTAATTCATTCATCATCAGTAACTGCTTTATCCTGGTCAGGGTTGCAATGGATTCAAAGCCTCTCTTGGGGACAATGGGAGTGAGGCAGGAATACAGCTTGGCTGGGATAGCAGTCCATTACAGGCAGGGCACTATGTACATACACAGTCACACAATCATTCACACCTAGGGGCAATTTAGTGTAGCTAATCTATTGGCGTGTTTTTGAGAGGTGAAAAGAAACCAGAGAACCTGGAGGAAACCCACAGGGAGAAACTCCATAGAAACAGTAACCCAGATTCATGACTGGCACAGAGACCCTGAAGCTCAATGGGTGATGCTGAGCCACTGTACCACCCTAATCTATACATTAATCTATACACTCCATAAAGGCTAATAGGTAAATATTTAATGAAATAAGATCTCCTGGTTTCCAAAATTTAGAGTTCATTAAGTCCAACTTATATAAGAAGAATACTTGCTAAAAAAAAGTATGTAACATTCATTTATCTTAAGCTACCGCTTTATCCTGGTCAGGGTTCCAGTGGACCTAGAGACTACACCAGGAACACTGGGAATGCACCCTGGATAGGAGACCATGCACACACACATTCACACACTCTAGGGGAAATCTAGAGTAACCAAGCCACCAACCAGTATGAGAAGGAGGAAACTGGAGAACCCAGAAGAAGCCACAGACACATGGAGAACACGCAAATCTCACAGACAGTTTATATCAGTGAAGTCCTATCTAAACATTGAGACATTGTGGATTCACACGGTTCCAAACAGAATATCTCTCTTGTTAATCGAGTGGCATCATGAGTCTATCGCTCCCAATTTCCACTCTAAACAGATCACTTTCTAAGCTCAGGCTGGCATCTGTGCTGAATGATGTTTATAGAGCTCAAGTGGAATCATCGGGGTTACCTTTGCAATTATGCCCCAAAACGCCATTATCAGCCACCATCATCGTATACAGTTTTCCACACTTAAAGTCTCAGCCGCCTCGAATGCCAGAGCGCCTTTTAAGCTAATCCCTTAAGAGGCCTAGGCTGTAGAAGAGTTAATGAAAATGAACATGCTGAGAAAGCCACACGAGCCACTGCATAAATCAGAGCCCAAGCCTCCAAACTCTCGCTTTCCATACAGCATCAATGCTGTAATGCTGCTTCTGATATTATGTAGGCTGTAAATAACAATGAGGCATGATATTTCTTAATGCAGCTTTATAGCTCCACATAGACTGTGCTAATGGCAAGCTATATACTACGTCTAGTATGTGTCGTGCTAATGTATATTATACTTAAGCTGTACACATACATTTAGTAATGTAATTCACTTGCAGCTACAAATGATTACTTCACTGAAGTTTAAAATTCAATTGATTACTATTCAGATTCCCAAACCCATTGGTGGATTTGTGATAGTGTGTTTAGCGAGCCACAGCACCAAATAAAGAAATAACTTGGCTAATGAAGACAGTTCTGCATCCCTGCCCCCACCTTATTAGAGAAGCGGAGCTGAGGCGCAGTGGGTGCAGTTGATATGATCAGCCCTCTGACCCCTGCAGCTGTTGAACGGGAATCTCCCAGGGTGGCGCTGCAGCCAGGTTCAGCTGACCTGGGCAGGCTTGGGTGACTGATACAGGCTAAGCTAATAACAAGGACAGCGGGCTGACCTGGTGGGGGAGAAGTGCTGTCTGGGGCAAATATATTCCAGATATCCGACAGCACAGTGTGTAACTGGCTTTCTCATCTATGTTTGAGGAATTCAAAGGTGTGAAAGTCATAGGCATCGTGAAATGTTTTATATGCTTTAGCAAAGGCTGTGATGGCAGGATTTACTGTATTGCTCGTGATTAACAACGTTAACACAAATCATGTTCTTTATACCATAGTGTTGGGGAAGTCCAGAATATGATTGGTCAAATTGGTTAAATAATTTTCTATAAAAGCATGGCTCTACATTGAATTTAAAAAAAAAATGAAGATACTCATATGGTTTCTATAGTAACAGCCCATTCACAGGGACTTGTATGGCAGACACGCTACAAACTCCATGCCTAATAATAAAAAGATGAAAACAACATGTTATTTAACAAAGAAAAAATACATCCTTGATACAGTGAATTTTTCTGTAAATATGTTTATTTAATATTTATGGACGGAGTCTCCAGTGTCAGCGATTTGTAACCATCACAATTTTTTCCGATTTCTCAATAACAAGACTTTAAGAGAGATAAAAATAGAAGCTGGCAAGGGAGTGACTGTTTAGAACTGCCATAATGTAAGTGATAAAAAAGAATGATGTTTTTTAAATAAAAAAAAAAAAGTAAATGTTGGTACATTGCTATGGTATAAGAACTTGTGGTAATAATAGCTCCACCTTGCATTGGGCTGCATTACACCCCTTCATGTATGTACACCTGGTAAGCTATACAGTACAAGTGAAAAGAAATGACATTACCAGCTGAGTGCAGTGAATGTGAGTGTGTGTAGCAGTGGGCTACTTCACCCAGCTGTGTACAGGTAGCGTGAGGTTGATCATGATGCTCACATATTGAGAACTTTCCATTGTGCCAATTAGGACACACTTAGAAATAAAACCTCCCTTAATGATATCTCAATCGGGACTGTTTATAACCACATTGCTCCTGTTACAGCTTATTCACAGAACACACACACACACACACACACACACACACACACACACACACACACACCCAAAATATATAGTCAAGATTTGGTTTGACAAAAATAAATAAATAAATAAATAGTAGCCTATGGCATAATTTGTGCAGTTTTCTAAGGAAATGAGATGAACGTTTTATTGAACATCTTGCAGAATCAGCCAAAGATCTTTTGGAGACTTTGACTGTCGCACTCGCTTCTATTTTTGCAGCAAAACCCAGCAGCTTTCATTAAGTTTTTTTTTTGTCTGAAAAGTGTCTCTTACGTAATTTGCTGATTTCTTTAATGACATACAAACATTTTTCTGTAACATTTAATTTTGTGCTAGAAAACTAATGGTTGGGGATCTAAAATGTTTTTTTGTACTGAATTGATAATGTAGAAGTCATAAAATAAAATAAATTTGTACAATATATATATTTACAGTTGGTAAAATTATGAAATACCTGGATGGGGCAGAAAAAGGAAGCTATCAACAGTTGCAACCACATTTCTGAGAAGGCAGGTTGTGAAAAACCCTCAAGTGACTGCAAAAGACCTGCAGCAAGACTTGGTGTAACAGGCACTGAGGTTTCAGTGAGCACAGTAAGGAGTGTACTAAATGCAGAAGGTTTCCATGCCAAAACTCCAAGACGTACACCACTACTGACCCAAAAGCACAAGAAAGTCGGTTCAAAACCATATAAATAAGCCACAGAATTTTTTTGATTCTGTTCTGTGGAGCGATGAAACAAAATTGGAACTTTTCGGCATGACTGATCAGCGGTATGTCTGGAGGAAGAAGAATGAAGAAAGAACACTCTATCCACAGTCAAGCATGGTGGTGCCTCTCTGATGTTCTGGGGCTGTTTTGCATCCTCTGACACTAGAAACCTGCAGCAAGTGGAAGTCAAGATGGATTCATTGAAGTATCAGGAAATCCTAGGAGAAAACGTCAGTAGTCTGTGAGGAAGCTGAAGCTTTGTCGTCATTGGACCTTCCAGCAAGACAATTATCCAAAGTATACCTCAAATTCCACCAAGGCTTGGTTGCAGAAGAAGTTCTGGAAGATTCTACAGGGCCATCACAGTCACCTGACTTGAACCCCATAGAAACCCAAGAATATTACTGAACTGGAGGCCACTGCTCATGAGGAATGGGTGAAGATTCCTCAGGAAAACTACTAGAAGCTGGTATCTGGCTATGCATCTCATTTCCAACAGGTCATAACAGCAAAAGTGTGCTCTACTAAGTACTAAATATGATTGCCATGAAGGGGTTGAATAATTTTGAAACTGGAGAAATCATTATGAGTTGCATTTTCAGTTGAATTTGGAGAAACCACTTGAAGCGTTCGTTGTGTTGAACTATTTCAATTGCTTTTGTTTGATTTGTCCATTTCAAACAGCTGAAAGTCTGTAAATTATGACAATAAACCTGATTTTCCCCAGATTTGCACTTATTTTCAATGCAAAAGCCACAAAAGTATTAAATACACCAGTGTTGTTGAGATTTTAGCAGGAAATCTGATCTGGAATCACTATAGCCTATCAGCTTTTCAAACATACTTGTACATACGCTCTGCAATGTGTGCAGTCATATATCCAGCATGTAGGTGGGCTAATCTTATATTTATTGTTGCTGCTGTTCTATTAGAAAAGCAATGCTCATATCAGTCATCCGGTTCAGAGAGAGAGAGAGAGAGAGAGAGAGAGAGCATTAACCTTCCCATACAGCCAAATGCACCGTCCTCACTGCAGCCTATTGACCAGAGCAATAAGCCATTCTATAAAGGGTATTAAAGTCGTTTTCCACATGCTACCTCAGCATCACTCATTGTTCATGCAAGCTCCTGCTGACCATGGGGGGGAGGGGGGGATGAGGTAGAGTGCAAGAAAGAAAGAAAGGAAAGGAGAAAGACAGAGCGAGAGATGGCAGGAGGCACTGAGAGAATTGTGGGGGGAAAAAAACCTTGTGTGCTCTCAACTAAATTGCAACACTTTACACCGTTACACCAGTTAAAAGCGCTCCCTCTGACGGAATTGTTTTTCATTCCTTTCTTTTTTCCCTCATTCAGTTTCTGTCGCTTTCAGCTGTGAAAGGCGCAGTGATTATCGTGGTCACTCGAGGGGCAATTTTAGCTCTGTCAGGAGCGAGGCTGGAAACAGCTCGCAACCCTTTAGAATATATGCTGACTGCACTAGAGGGACTGCACTCTTTCGCGGCGGATGCTGTTCTATAGAGGCCACGCTAATGTGAAATAAAGGGGGTCTCGTCAACATGCTAGTCTTGTGTAACGTTTTCTGTGGCCCATCTGCGTACTCCGGATGCTCTTGGTGTCAAAGGTGCTGGTGGAGACGTGAGGAATGTATCCGAAGCCACTAAAGCGAAATCTGCTCTGCAGTGAGCCTGTGTGACAAATGATTCCAATCTAGGCTGTGCGTGCCCTTGACTTGACCCTGACCAGCGCTCACAACCGAGCAAGTGCAGTCACCGGAAAAGATGTTGTGCTCTAATAAAGCTCTGGTCCAGGTGGTGGACGAATGGAGAAGTGAGTGAATGAGGGATGGGGAAGGGGGTTAGACATCTCAGGTGCAGGTGGATAATGAGATCGCTTGTTTGCTCAGTGAAAATTACCTTACAAGACCTTGCACTGCAGCGAGGCCATCACACCTACCTTATGAATTGGGCTAATTCCTCAGGGTGTGTGTTGTGTCAAGGACTGCAATCTCTTTTTTACACAGCAGCTGTATAGTGCAAACATGGAAATGGGCTCCAGTGGCACTCTCTTTCTTGCAAATTCCCTTTACAAAACGTTACCCCCACCTGAATCATAAAGTTAACATGCCAAGCTCTGTGGTGGAAACGCACATCTCTCCGGAAAGGTCCGGATGGCATGCTGGGTATGCAAATGAAAATTCTCCTTTCCTTATTTTCACCTCATACCACCCTGCTGGCAAAGCAATCCCTCAGTTCTAATCCTTCCCTACTCTCAGTCTTACTCCCAGAATCACACCACACAGCGAGCTTCTGACAAAAACATGCCAATTCCAGGGCTAATGTTAAAAACCAAGCCGATTCAAACTGAACACACAAGAATGCATTGAAATATGAATAAAACAGCAAAACATGAGGGCACTCCCTTCTATCGCAGACATTTTGGTTTGAAATGCGACAAAGGAAGATCCGAATTAAACATCAATTTGCACAAAACATCAATTTGTTCATTGAAAAAAAAAAAAAAAAAACCCACAAAATGATTACTATTTGTTGAAGATTCTGACTTGTGGCCCTGGCTGACTTTGCCTGTACTGTAGAAAAACATTTTCAAAACTCACACTCTCTGCCTTAAACAATAACCATAAACATAAGAGCAACGTGTTGAGTTTCGTTACTGCAGGAAGGAAAGCAAGGTTGGAGAAATTCAGCAGGCGTGTACAATGTGATCTGAGAGCCCATGATGAAATCCCATTGAGTTCTATCTGGTCAACAGCTTTAACAGAAGCAACATTAGCATGGTGTTGACACGCCACAGATCCTGCTCAGGAGCTGGAATGAACCGACAAGGCACAGGAGCAGCGAGACATCAGTGTGTTCTCGAGAGCAGACGAGATTGAAAAACATGTCACACGCTGCAGGGAAAGCAGGCCGTGCGTGACACCGAGAGTATGGAGACACGCTTTGCTTTGAAAGCTGCACTTCAGAGCTTGGTAATACGTAGGCGTGCAATTGCACACAATACGTGACAAACAGGGGTCATACTAATAACAAAAACAAAAAGAGCATACAGACTTGTACAAGTACCAGAGACAATTTTATTTCATTATTATTATTTCTGGTCATCACATGGAACATCCTAAACTGAAGAACTGACCTAAAGGTGAAAACATACCTTAATGTAATTACATCAACTTAAATGCATGTATTGAGAGTAGTTCCAGTTTTCAGGTACATAAAAGGTTTATGTTAATGGACTCATTATTACTTCTATAGTAATCACTTAGGGAGTTGTATGATGGAAGTTCTATATAGACAGAATAAATAAAAACAACCTCTGTTTTGTGAGAGGAGATGTTTATTTAGCATTTTTTGGACAGAGTCTCTAGTGGCAGTGCTTTGTAACAGTCACATCATCCGTATATCCGTATCACATCATCACCATTGATAATTTTCCTTTAACAACATGCCTTGTCATGTTTTATTCCTTGATTAATGAATCATATAACAGGTATATAACCAGACAGAACATACTGTTTACACTACAGTGCACAAAGTGCTGTTGAAGTCCAGCCAAACATACAGATTCAGAGTTTCTGAAGAAACATGTTTGCCTAAAACAGATGTCATTCAGTTATCTGCAATTTTAATTGTGGTTTTAATTAAATATTTTTTGTGCAGTATCCAGTCTGAGCTGTATCAAGTAGAGCAAACATGTGTACATATCTCTACCCATGAGGTTTCACACTGAAATTCCAAGAAAATACACACAAGACACTAAAGACTGACGTTTACGTGCAAAATAAAAGATATAAATATGACATTATGAAGAAAATGATTGTACAAATCTTCCACACTTCTCCCAAAAGCACACCCCTAAGGTAATGATAATGGTACTGAGATGCAAAACTGTAAGTCTGAAACTGTCTGTTCACTGCAGACCTCATGCTGAGATTATTAGCAGTTCATTTAGATATTTGCATTATTTAATTCATATGTTTATTATGCCATTCTAAACTTTAAACAATTATTATCATTATTTTAATTGTGATATTATAATGCTGCTTTATCCGTCTGCATTTTCTATCCCCTATTGTGTATTGTTTATTTTTCCATGCTTCAAAGCAAGTGTGGTGGTCTAGATGCTATTGAAAAGCTCCTTTTCTAATATAAGGGGGGGGGGGGGGGGGGGGGGGGGGCTTTCCTTAAGAAACTGCTGATGTACCTTTTAAAATTAGCTCGCCAACTCTAAAACTGACCCATAGTTAACAAAAAAACAACAACAAAAAACTTTAATGTCAGCCATGAGAGATGATGAGAGTTAGTGATGTATTAAATAGAGTAAGTTGTTCATCATCATCATCATTATCATCAAGAATACAAATTAAAACAACAACAACAACAACAACAACAAAACAAACCCAACAACAAAAGCTCTTTGCTCACTCTGTCAGTGTCATAGCAGAATGCAAGAGATGCATTTTCAGAGAACAACAGAGATGGTGTGTGTGTGTGTGTGTGTGTGCATTTTTTTTTTTTTTTTTTTGCCAATGCAGAGGACTACATCAAAGAGGTTTCCTTTGCCCTCTTAAGATGATGAAAATAAGGCAGGCTTTAAAAAACCTGACCCTTGCGGAACAGTGAACATGCAGGTGGGAAGATTAATGCCGGCACAAACTCAGCACTCAGACTTGTGCGTATCAATGGCTTTTCGATTCACTTATGCTTTATAACAGGCAAGGTCAAAAAAGCAATTTGTGCAATACGAGAAATAAATAAAATATGCTGGGAGTGAATGTAATAAAATAGAGCAAATATGGGGCTGTGGGGAGAAGAAAGGAGGAAAGATGAGTGTGGCACAAAAATTTTCAGCTAATTTTAGACAACATCAATATTTTTTTTTCTTTTAAATTTGCATTTGATTAATTGAAATGGACTACTGGGTGATGCCATTAACATGGACTTTGTTTTGTATGCTTTTTCTCTCTCTCTCTCTCTCTCTCTCTCTCTCTCTCTCACTCTCTCTCTCTCTATCTCTCTCTCTACATCTCTTCAGTCTACATTCTTCCAGTCACACTTCTACCCTTAATAGTTTTCCAAAACCTTGCCTAGTACTGTATTATAATTGTTATGTGCTTAATTTGACTATGGTCAAATTGTTTATTTCACCTCGAGTTTATATTTTTAATAAAGATTATGCATACTGTATGTTGTAATTCTGCCACTGTGTCACTGTATCCTGCATTGTGTATACACCATCTGCAAAGCAAACTTTATTTCATTTTTGCTTCCCTTAAAACTTGATATTTTATTTCCTTATTAGCCGTAAATCATTATCTGAGGATAAACCAATACTAGATGACTTCCTCATCTGTAGCCAAGACTGGCTTTCGCTGGATTCCTCTGCCCTCTTCATGCCCCTTTTACATTGTTGAAAAGAGTCACATACATACAGTGCACTGCCTCCATATTCCACCATTATGTGCATATAAAACCAGTATAAGCAGCGTGGCATGTGGATTCAGAATGTATCAAGCAGCCTGCAGCAGGACTCAGTCTGGAGCGTTATATAAATCTGGGAGTGGAAGTGTGTCAGGGATGATCCCCTTTTCCTCCCTGCATGAGTCTTGGTGTGAGTCAGAGGCTCAGAATGAATGGGGGAGAATTTTTTTTGGAGGGGCTGTTGGGTGCATGGAGCGAGTGATGATTCATGTAATCTACTCTAAACTGATGCCAGCCATTCACTTGTCCCCCCCCCCCCCCCCCCCCCTTCTGTGTCATGTATATACCAAAATATGCTTTTCCTATCCGTTGCATTTAAAATGTTCTTCATAGCAGGGAACACACTAGAAAACAATTAGTAAATTTTGTTTGCAGAAAATATACTCAGCATTGTTAAATAGAGTTTGCAATTAATTTGAGCTGGTTATCAAATTGAAAAAACAAAAACAAAACAAAAACAAAAAAAACCCTATATAAACCATCCCAGAATAGTCTGATGAGGATAAAAATGATGTCAAGCACATGTTATACCTTTCACAGGCATCAAATCACAACCATTTGCACACTTATGAGAGATACTGTAGAGGTGAGTTAGATACTGTTTTCCAACATCATCACTAAAGTGCCGACTGAGTTAATATCTTTTGTAAGAAAAGTGTTCATCTCTCCTGTAGAATCGTAGACACTTGAAAATCTGAGCCAAGGCATATTGAAACTATTCTGGAGGCTCGTGGTGGCCCAAATATCTTACTAAGACCCTATGTTGGTTTTGCTTTAGTGTGTATACATTCCCTGGTCTTTTTGCGCTCACTGTAGCCACAGATTGCTGTTCTTGGCTGACAGAAGTGGAACCCGATGAGTTCTTCTGCTGTTTAGTTTATCCACCACAAGTTTCAACATGTTTTGCATGCTGAGATATTTTTCTGCTTATCACGGTCATAAAGAGTGGTTATTTGAGTCACTGTAGCTTCCGTATCAACTCAAACCAGTCTGGCCATTCAACTCTGATCTCTCTCATCAACAAAGCGTTTCTGCCTGCAGAACTGCCACAACTCCCTGGATTTATTTATTTATTTATTTATTTTTATTCACCATTCTGTATAACCTCAAGAGCAGTGGTCACCAACCCTGTTACTGCTCTACCTTCCTACAGGTTTCATCTCCAACCAAAATATAACACATCTGTTTTAGTTGATCTAGAACTTCTTAAGGCAGTGATTAGATGGTCAGGAGGGCACAATTATGGCTGGAGCTAAAGTCTTCAGGAAGGTAGATCTCCAGGAACAGGGTTGGTGATCACTGTTCTAGAGATTAAATCCCAGGAGATGATCAGTTTCTGAAATACTCAAACCAGCCAGTCAAATCTGGCACCAACAACCATGCCATTAGCAAAGTCACTGAGATCACATAATGAAAACATAGCTTTTGACTTGTACTGTGTGTATATGAGTAAAATGAAAACCTTAAAAGTGTGACATAACAGAGAAATTCTGCGATAAATTTTGCAATTGCAAACGTAGAAATGTACTACAGGTCCATTCTTTTCAATAGCGCTGTCTTCTGCTACCTTCAACTTAATACACTTCTGTGACACCTATTCTCAAGAAACAATGCAAAATCTATTCTAAGATTTCCATTTGACTCATACTGTATATATGGTGAAACCTTATAATTCAGTACAATAGCAGGCACATCTCCACATCAACAGAGAATTCCTCATTCCTCAAGATTACAGTGCTCTCCCCCGTTACACACACCATGGGACATCTTTATTTTGCCCCAAGGCGAAAATAATCAGGAACAGGGATTCCTCAGCTCACTCTGGGACACCTATACTTTTATGAAGCATCACCTCCATGACATTTGTGTTTCCAGAACAAAAAGTTGCTTTCTACGACGACTTTCCACACTATATTTTTTAACAGCAGTATTTTCCAGCAGGAAAAAGGGGGAAGTAGTTTATTATTGTTTAGCAGCATCCTTTTGTAGAGGAGGAGAGTAATGAAATGCTGTGGGGTCAATATTTTACACAGGGATGCATTTTATTTATTTTTTTTTGGAACACACCTCTGCAGGGCATCTGAGAAACAATGGGTGTTATAACCGAAAAAGCTGTGTGTTATTAATCTCTCCCCGCGCCCTAATCAATCTGTTTCCCGCACGGCAACACTGTAACGCATTACGGCATTAAACGAAAGTCCATTTTTCATCGATGCATAAAAGCGTGGCGCAGGAGGTGATGTCTTCCTCACACAAAGCAGCCATGCATTACAACTAAACAGCTTCCCCAATGTTGTTATATACATTACCAAGCAATTTCGGTCGAAGGGAGAAGTACAAACACTGTAATTTATGTCAATTTATTTCCATTGGCTGACATGCTGAATAAAATAAGCAATACTGTTGCAGGTGTAGTAGAAATCACAGTTTAATAATAGCAGTTGTATTTATTGTAGTATTCTGAGCATGATACCATTTGTTTCTACTGAAATAAAAGGAAATTTGGAGCCATTATTCATGAGGGAAAAATGAATGAAGCATATATACAGTAGCACACTATATACAGTACTTCAATCTTCAGTACTAAATACAGAATCATAACACCTATTATTTTGACATACTATTTAGTTTGGAAGGAAGTATGAATTTTTCCATGTTGCCATGCATTTGACATATTGCCAAATAATATTTCCTCACACGAGAATAAAATATATATATTTTTCAAACTTCAAAGCACTTTCTGAGATCTCCTAAAGAGCTCCCTGGGAATAAAAATATGATGGACAATGGACTGATTAGCTTCACTATACATGTCTACAAATCTAATTCAGGTACATACTTCAGATACATTTCAGATACTTCAGACATTTTTTTTTTTCCCCCAGATATTTTTTTTTTTAAAGAAAAGAAACAGATTTTTTCCCCTCAATCATATGATGACAAACAAGCAAAACACCAGTGAGCTTACTGTTATACAGTAAAAGCTGCCAAAGACGGATCAGACAGTGAAGTGGAGCCAGATACTCTCCAATTAACGTTTTGCGTAAGTTAATGCAAACTGCTGGCAACCAGGAAGCTGCGTCCAAGCGCTTGTCACCACAGTTACACACATCCGCCCTCAAATCTACTAAAGCATCCAGATTTGTTTTGCCTTCCTGAGCTAGCGTGAAAGTTGAAATGAGACATTCAGGCACATACGCAGGCCCTGTTGGCACTGAAGGCTAAACAGCTTGGCTTCAGCACTGATGAAAACGCTGTGGTGGTTGGCTGACACTCGATGGCTAGCATGCCTAAAACAACATTTGAAATCATCTATTTGTAAGGTACGTCAATTTGCAGCAGCGCTCTGTATGGCATGGCTCATCTTTTGCATTTTTTCTTTTCCTGAGAGAAACAAGCTTGTACAGTGTATACACTTCAGTGTTGCCTTGTGCCAGGTGTCAATTTGCACAGTGTATTGGGTTTAGTTCAGTGTCTTTAAATCAGGCATGTTACGTAGTCCAACCAATTTGGATACAGAGATATTTAATAACACAAGAAGATACATTTCTAGTTGTTTATTGTTTTTTTTTTTCCCCCTGCCTTCCTGTATAATGTTTGCATATCGATTTAGAGCAGTCTTTCTAATTGAAGGTTTTCAAGCTTCACATATAATTAGCAAGATTTAGCAAGAGTTAGAGATCCGTTTAAGCTTTTCCAAGTAACCATTTTCTCTCCGTAAGAAATATCATCATAAGGACAAATCTTGGATGAGAGAAACATCATATTTAAACCATTATTTTGTCTCTGATTCTTCTTTTTCTCCATTTTTTTTTTTTTAAATTGAGAGCAGATATTTCTGAGAATCTCCACAGGATGCGGTATCTGGCACAGGCTGCATAATTGAGATTTGGTGGTGGCACAAAAGGAGACAAAAGGGGGGCATGTGAGGCTGTGGCTGCCCAAATCTGAAACTTTATTAGAGCAGTCAGCACACAGTAGAAAATCCAACACAGTGTGTTCTCCTCCTCCTGATCATCATCATCGTCATCATCATCATCATCATCATCATCATCATCATCCCTCCTTCTCTCTCCCTCTCTCTTTCTTTCCATCGATCTGCCTTATTCTCGCTGGCCTTCACCCTCATTTTCTGTGGACACTGTGCATGACAAAGAACATAAAACTGTGACATATGTACCGAATTAGTGAGAGACATTTTCCATGCATGATGAATGGTGTAATTGTTTCCACTCGTGCCATTTGGGGTAGTAGAGATGAGAGAATATGAAGCAGTAGGAGTGAGAGTTTGCTTACACAGTAATAATAATGATGATAAACATGCACAGACCCACCGCTGATGGACCATATGTAAAGCATTCCATTCTCACACACTAATATCGATGACGTATATTAGCCACAGTAACTAGCATCGCTGTTTAATCGCTGTTAGTCCGTTAAGCCTTAGCATCAAATAAAAACTGGATGTTCAATAAGCACAGTGAAGTTCTTGTAGTAGAGCCATCTCAGGTCTTCTCCCACATGAATATTTTAATGTAAGGGTTTGTGCACTGTTCCCCCTCCACCCTGAGTCCAGACATTCCATTAAATGCCAATTAGCCTTTGGTTGCACTAATAGTGGCTGTGGCTTGGAGCAGGCCTGTGGGAAGGCACTTATTGGTCCCAAGGCTCCAGTGGTGGGGTTGTGGGAGGTTTGGAGCACATACTGACCATGTCCCTGTTCCATACTGTATCAGCATAGAGTCTAGCCTTCCTGGCTGTGAGTTCATGTTCTTGTGGGGAAAAAAAAAATACTACAATTACTACTTCAACTAATTCAAACAAACTGCATAACAAGCTGAAACAAGACAAATGCGTAAGTTCCTGTGGTCAGGATTTATGTATTGAAAATGTTTATCTAACATCATGGAAGGAAACTTCAAGGTCAGCACTTTATAAGAGTCAAATCCTGTTCATTTACGTTTTCCATCATAGGGGAAGTCAAGAGAAAGAGAGAAAAAAAAGAGAGGTGAAGGGTGGTGAGGGATTCACTATAACAAGCTGCCATGATTGTAACTGTAACTATAAATGGATAGATGTATATCATGATGTATTAACTAAAAGAAAAACTGTGCAAAAACTGTTGACGGGTTGCAGTGATATAAGAGGCATAAAGCATGCCATGCAGTTATAAGACAGTAATAACACCCTGTTGTTGATTATTTATCTATAACTGCATGCACAGTTCTGCTTCTAGCATACAACTACCATAACGAGTCATTCCTTACATACCCAGAATGAATTAAAGAAATCTCTGCATGCTTTGTGTTTATTATTAAAAGCAGTATAGAGTACAGATGTAACTGAATCTCTTGAGCTGTTTGTACAATGATTTTAATGTTTGTGTTTCACAGTAGGAATCATGAAGAAATTCTTAGAGCTCAGGACCAGGAACTACAAGGGGTCCATGAAGCATGTGCGATTTTTACATTTTGTTACAGTGCTTCAAAACGCAACTCATCATTATCAAAACTATTTTATTACATTTAGAGTTTTCATAGCGGTTAGCCAGGTCACGTGAACTGAGTGGGTTTCATCCAAATAATCCATCCTCAATAAATGAAAGAAAAACAAAAAACAAAAACAAACAAACACATAGAAATAAGGTCTGCCTGAGTCTAATAACAATTTTAATTAAAACAGACATGTTATGTCTGTGAAAAGTTATATCGTGCCAATAAACAGCCAGAATGCTATTGTAGACATTTACATAATGAGCCTAATATTTAAATAATTTAATTATGTTGATAAAATAATCCTGTAATGAAGGGGTCCGTGGAATTTACTTTCACAGTTTAACAATTTTGAGAACCCCTGATATGAACATATGCCAGGTTTTTTTTTTTTTTTCTTGTCAGTTATACCAGAAAAGTATTACATCTCCAGTTTTCTTTATAAATTCTGTGAGTTTTTTCATCTCAATATTTGCTCTATGCATAAAGTGAAGCCTTTTTTTCTCACCAAAAGATTGTTCAATCTTTTTAATATTAGTTGAGAACCACTCTGACACTCACTGAAACTCCTACCGTGAGCTCTGTAGCTGTAAGTGCTGGGATGTAAAGAGCGGCATCATTAGCAGACAACGTCACTCCAGCACCATAGGCGCTTGCAGAAATAGAAAAAAGTAATGGTCCAGGACAACTCCCTTGTGCGACATCATAATGTACATGACTATTATTAAAATATCTGCCAATCAAATACAGTCAATTGGACCACATTTGGTGACTGAAGAGTTCCTAAAGAATGTATGTCAATAGAAAAACATGATGTGTCTCCTTAAAAGCTGCAGTAAGGTCCAATAATATAGCTCTCCTTCTATAATCCATTAGCCATAAATCTGTCGTTTGTGTTTTGTTCTAAAAAAATCTTCTTGTATTGTTACAGAAAAAAAAAATACTTTTGCAGTTAAATGACTAGCTTTTCAGATTTCTTAAAATGGGCTGAACAATGATTGATTGATCCTTATGTCTTTAGCTTTGATTCCTCTTACACAGCATTTAATATTTGTATATATATTGCAATTTGTAATATCTTCAACACATACACTTTGGAACTATCCTGAGTTTATATATTTCTGTAAAGCTGCTTTGGGACAGTGTCCACTGTTAAAAGTGCTATACAATTAAAACTCATTTGAATTGTATCCATGTCTGTATCTGTATTCAGATTTTTTTTGTTATTTATTCCTATAATGATGTAAAATAGATGCTTATTTGAAAGATATTGTATTGTCTGATATTTGTTTCATTGTATTTTCATCTGTTTGACATGTTTTGGCTAAGTGTTATCTTAAATATAAATGTAATTTTACTTTTAATTTTTTAATTGTTATTTTTTAAATAAACATGAAACTAACCCCAAAGTGTCCAGGGCCTAAAACAGGTTCTATGCCATTGGGGGAAAAAATCAAGAGGTTGAAATGTGAGCATTGTTAGCGTGTAAATTCTGGCTCTGAAAGTTCCTCAACATCAGCTACATCACATCATAATTGGACTCAACTAGAGCTGTGTGTTATTTCCCCAGCAATTTAAATATTTTTTTACAATAGCTGCCTGCAATATTTTCTAATGAATTTAGTTGGATCTATTTCCAACAATTTTTAAAGACACCAGTAGCCTGGTTTAAACTACCGTGAACCTGAACAGGCAGTTCCTAAGGATGAATGAATTAACGAATACAGTATGTGTTTTTGGTTTGTCCTGACCGCTCACTCACACCTGTATGAAAGTAAAAAAACCTTTTTTATTTTCATCCTGTGGGATGTTAGTCATGAAGCATATTTCTAGTCTCAATCACATGCCCTGTATCAGTTTAAAACACATTATCTGTTCAATAAAAAAATACATACGTTTTCAATGACACCATTATTATAAATTAATTCTCTTTAGTTTTCTGACTTAAAACAGTCTGATGTAAGTTCATATGAGAAAGAGTCAATAGCCAGGACCCCAGGTCTAGGTCAACATCTCACTTTCTGCACTGTCTGTCAAATCAATATCTGCAAATAATAAATACTGTAAGCTCCAGAGGAACACTCCAAACCCCACAGCACACCCCAGTCAAGTCCACTGTTGGTCTGTGACTCAATTGCAGAGAAGTTTGAACTACAACATCCATGGAACATCCTTAGCACTTCATAATTGAAAATTAATGATGCTCAAATAAGGATAAGGGCACCTTGGGGGTTTCTTAATAAGTCTAGTTATAACTGCCATGTAGGTCATGTAATCTTAATATATGCCTTGCAAAGCTATAAAAAGATTATTACTTACACAGGTAAGCAAGAATGTTGTATAAAAGTGTCTGCAAAACTGAAATAAAATTCTAAATGGATTCATTACAGGCAAGATAACAGTACAGTGATAAACTGAGACATTGCTAAAACTCTAAGATCTATAAAATCCATCTGTGGGATATGGACAGTTCTTCTAAATAGCACAACAGATTGTGGAGATAAAAAGTGACAAAATTCAACCAGATCACGTCTTTTCTACACTCCTCCCCTGACTGGTAATGAAACACAACACTGATTTCCTACTGCTCTCGCTGGTCTGTCTGTTTCAAAAGGCAGGTGCGTGTCTGTCAGTGTGTTTATGTGAGCATATTCCTCCCCTCATGTGGTGCTGACTAATCAAGCATGGACTAAATCTGAAAGTGTGTCTGAACACAGTGTCACACTTACCCACAAACAGCAGCCCTCCCATCCTCCAACACATTGCGTCGATCTCCACAGGCCACTTAACCCACTCTCTGAGATAGAAGACTCTGGAACAAATATGGCCCCAGCAAAAAAAAGGAACAAAGTTTGGATTTCAAGCAGCGGTATCCATCAATCCATTGATTTCTTTGTTCTCCGCATGAGAAAAATTCCACAAAACATGTTCTGGTGGAAAGGATGAAAAACGGAATAAAAAAAACGGAATAAAAAAGGAATAAGGAGAGGGAGGAAAAAGCCTGAAAATCAACTGCAGACATGGAACTGTGTAGATCCACGGTCCATCTATGGGTACGCACGTCTATCCCGGAGACCTCTGTAAAATGAAAGAAAGCGAGAAGTACCAGCCGGTTCCTCATCATGCGCTTGTTAGTTTGTCCAATCTATGGCAATCAGCACCATCCCTGGAGTTTGAAAGGCATGAGACGTGGGCAAACAGGGGAAGCAAAAGCTGAAGAAAGATCAATACGGCAGTGTGAAACAAGAAGTGCAGGCTATTTACTTTTCATTGATCCGATGATGCAGGAGAAACACCTCAGACTGCTGTTAAATTGAGGGAATAAGTCTTCTTGTTGGCAGGGTTTTACCTCCTCCCATGGCTGCAAGGGTCAGGATAAAAACCTCCACGCAAATAAGAAACAGAACAAAATCAGTACTGCAGTCGGTGGTAATATTAATTACTATAAATTGGGGATAGAACACAAGGTTGATGAGCTGAACATTTGCACAGAGATATGTATCCCAAGCTGTAATGTATAGTAGGAAGCAGGGATTTATAGAACTTTACATTAACACATCTATATAATGGGAGTGACCATTTAATAGAAGTATAACTGACAGTATTAGTGCTGTACTAACGGAAATCCCTTACTAATATTAACATCAGCAAATGTTTTAATAGTTGTGAAAGTTGTGCAGTTAAATAGTACATAGCTTGATTTATAAACAGCAGATTAAACTTCCTGTTATAGCCCTATGTACAGTGATGCATGTGCCATGCAACTCATTTCAGAAAAATATAACCACATTTTGAGGCACTTGCCTCATTAGCTAATCACAACACCAAAACAGTCTCCTGATTGCTTGCTGTTTTCCAGATGAAGTCTTTGATTAACAATAACCTGATCATGACCAGCTGAAGCCAGCAGGTGTAACAATCTAATAACACATCTAAAAGTCTGTTTGCTTGATCAAAATGCTGTCAAAAAGACCGCAGTCATGACAAGTACAGTATGCCATGAATAAGCCATGAATCATGAATCCCTGTACATATACATTTACATTTATTCAATTAGCAGACGCTTTTATTCAAAGCAACTTGCCAATGAGAAAATACAAGCAAAGCGATATATCAAGCAGAGAACAATATAAGTAGCGCTACAATACAAGATATTTAATTGAGCTCTAGAAGAAGCAAAGTGCGCAGAGTATAGGTGTAAGAGCCAGAGTAAGGTTTTTTTTGGTTAGGTGATCATGGAAGAGTTGGATCTTTAGCTGTTTTTTACAGCTAGTGACAGATTCTGTCGTCCGGATTGAGGTTGGAAGTTCATTCCACCACTGAGGGACAGATAGGTTGAAGGTTTTGGAAAGGGACCTTGAGCCATGCAGAGTAGGCACTACTAAGTGTCGGTCACTGATCGATCGCAGATTGTGTGAGGGAACGTAAGCCTTCAGCCTTCATATACATACAGTATTCTAGAGTAGCTCTTCTATGGGATCGGACCAGACAGGCTAGCATTTGCTCCCCAAGTACATCAATGAGCCTTGGGCACCTATGAACCTGTCACTGGTTCACCAGTACTGGAAACACCCCACAAGACCTGCGGTTTTGGAGCTGGAGTCTAGCCATCACAGTTTCGCCCCTCTCAAAGTCACCCAGATCTTTACACTTGCCCATTTATCAACTTTGAGAACTGACTGTTCACTTGCTGCCTAATATAACCCACCCCTTGACAGCTGGCATTATAATGAGATGATCAATGTTATTCACTTCACCTGTCACTGGCTTTAATCTTATGACTGATCGGTATTACAGTAACAAGGCAAGTAGGTAATACATGTAACTTTGTCCCATTTCATCAAGACAGCTATCAAGCCTGGATATGTGTTGGAAAAACTGCTAAACAAATTTGGAAAAAGATTTTAAAAAAAAACAAAAAAAAAACTACCACCTGCAAAACTCAGAGCTTCATTTCAAATGTTGAACAGGTGCATCTATAAAAAATAGAATATCAGAGAAAAGTTTCTGTAATTTAACTCAAAAAGTGGAACTTTCATATATTCTAGATTCATTACACATAAATTTAAATATTTCAAGACTTTGTTTATTTTAATCTAATGATTACGGCTTACCGATCATGGAAATCAAAAATCCAGTATCTCAAAATATTAGAATAAAGAATTTATAATACAGAAATGTTGACCTGAGAAGAGCTCAAATCAGCTAATTAACTCAAAACACCTGCAAAGGTTTCCTGAGGCTTTAATCTCTCCGTCTGGTTCAGTACACACAACCACAATCATGGGGAAGATGAAAGTAAATGTCGCATTTCATTTGGAAATCAAGGTCCCAGAGCCTGGAGGAAGAGTGGAGAGGCACAGAGTCCAAGTTGCTTGAAGTCCAGTGTGAAGTTTCCACAGTCAGTGATGATTTGGATTGCCATGTCATCTGCTGGTGTTGGTCCACTGTGTTTTCTCAAGTCGAGAGTCGATGCAGCGTCTACCAGGAGATTTTAGAGCACTTCATGCTTCCATCTGCTGACAAGCTTTCAGGAGATGCTGATTTCCTTTTCCAGCAGGAAAAGGCACTGCCCACAGTGCCGAAACTACTAGTAACTGGTTTGCTGATCGTGGTATTACTGTGCTTGATTGGACAGCCAACTGACCTGACCCGAACCCCATAGAGAATCTATGAAAGACACCAGACCCAATACAGACGAGCTGAAGACCGCTATCAAACCAACCTGGGCTTCCAGAACACCTCAGCAGTGCCACAGGCTGATTGTCTCCATGCCATGCCGCATCAATGCAGTAATTCGGGCAAAAAGAGCCGCGACCGTGTATCGAGTGCATAAATTAACATACTTCTCAGAAGGTCGACATTTCTGTATTATAAATTCATTATTCTAATATTTTTAGATACTGGATTTTTGATGCCCATAAGCTGTAATCGATAATCATCAAGATTAAAACAAACAAACAAAAAAAAGGCTTGAAATATTTCACTTTATGTGGATTGAATCTAGAATATCTGAAAGTTCCAGTTTTTGAATTAAATTACAGAAAAAAAAGAAGTTTTCCAAGATATTCACATTTTTTGAGATGCACCTGTACTTTGTATATCTTTAGTACAGGGTGTGTTCATGCTGAGAAACTTAGTGAGATGTAGTGTATCATTAAAACCTTGACAATGCTGAAAGCTAAAGTGTGAAATATTGGACACTTTTTATCTTCAGCAGTTGCAGCCTGCTGTATGTAGTGAAAGGTGGGATTTATGGTTAAAATGTTCAAATCTGGTTAAAAAGTGGCACACACACTTATTCAGAATGGCACTATACCATGGACATAAAGTAGGAGCAAAACATTTAGACCGGACTGTTTCAAATATGTTGTTCCTGTGGTAGCATGTGGTAATTTGATGCAAAATGTTAGTGTTTGATTTAAGATGTTATTACCTTACACAATAAGGTATTACATAACGATGTGACAGACATACAGGTAAGCAACAGATTCTAAACATTGTATTGAACATTGTATATGTACTCTATATGAAAATCGGTACCATGCAGCTGAACCTAATAACCAATTGAGATTGAGATGTAAAGGGAAACCTGAAGTAAAGACCAAATACTGAAAGTGGGAAGCCAAAAGGATTAAAGCCAGGTGTGTGATATACGAGCACCCACATAAGACAAAACTACAAAGGGTGTGACATCAGTGACATCAGAGTCCAAAGCAACTGGCCACAGTAACAGTATTACTCATTAATATAGTTACCCTCAGAGCATTATTGCATAATGTGACAGATTATTCATTATCAGATATCTGAGGAGGAAAGTCACCAAACTGTGTTGAACTATATCCTCCCAGGCTGGAGGTGTCTTAACAGCTGGTGGAAGTGCAAGTGCTCTTCCAAAGTATTTAAGCATTTACTAACTTCTAAATAAGATGTTTGTGCATATGCGGATCATTTTTTGTAGTAGTTATCCTAAACACATTTCTATACAATTATAACACATGTTTTGTTTGTTCATGTATAATCTGCAAGCAGAAAGTTAATATTAGAGGTTAATGACTAGTTGTTTTTTTCCTTGAATGAATCTACCCACAATGGGTCATGCTCTGAGTTGAGCTAAACATGTATTCATACCAAAATGGTGGACATTAGTATTCAGGTAACATGTTTAAGTGCTGCTTGAACCAGAGTTGAACCAAAAGAGAGGCATGTCTCAGCTACTCAGCTGTAACTGTAGCAGATGACTGTGTTTTATTTAGAAATGTAGAACGTTTAGTTAACACAAATGAACCAAAAGTTTACCTCCATTTCATAACTTACAGTTAGTCTCATTGTCAGATTGAACTAAATGTCAACTAAAAACAATGTATTACATTGGTGGATAAACACAAAGAAATCTTATTTTTACAAATTCATATATTTAAAATCGATTTTCTGAATTTATATATTTCTGTAAATCTGCTTTGAGACAATGTCCATTGTTAAAAGCACTATACAAATAATACTGAATTGAATGACCCTACACAGCGTTGTGGAGAGCTCAGGGGACTTGGGGCACAAGGTGGGGGACACCCTGGATGACATGCCAACCCATCGCAGGGCAGAATCACACATATATTCACAAACATGCCAATCAGCCTATAACCCATGTCTTTGGACTGGGTGAGAAAGAACCCCAAAGAATGGGGAGAACATGCAAGCTCTGTGCACACAGGGTGGAGGTGGGATTTGAACCCTCAACCCTGGAGGTGTGAAGCAAACATGCTACTAGGCCACTAGGCCACAGTCCCCCCATAATATATTCAGCTAATATTATTTTTTTTTATTTGTATCATTTGTAGATATGAATGTATTAGTCTAAACTGTATTTTTAGACTCACTTTATGCTGTATCACACTGAATATCACACTAAAACAGCAATCAGCTTCATAAGTTCGTATTTCCTACCTCTCAATTTTTAAGGGGGAAAAACTCAAGAGCATCTCAGAGGCTCAACTTCTGCGCCTGAATAACATACAAATATCGATGACTCGAGTCCCTAACTTTAAATTTGGTCCATTATTAACTGAGCCACTTGCAAAGGCCATATGTGCAAGCAGTCACTTTACAAGGGTGTTATTTGAATGTTCATGAACGTTCATGATCTATACGACTTCTTTTAAATGTTTTTTTTTTTTTAAACAATTTATTTTCCCTATCTACCGTAACTATTGTAGATACCCCAGTATTGAAAGCCTCCCAATGACTCCAAAAACGCCTTTCTCTCCCTCACTCTAACACTCCCTCATTCTCCTTCTCTCTCATCTCCTAATGAACCCTCTCTAATCGCTTAGATTACATTAGCTTTAAGCTGCCTTACACCCTCTGCCGGACTCACACATGTCAAACAATGAAGCCTGCCTTGCTTTACAAATCCCACCCTTCAGCCAGACACAATTATGAATTCAAACAGGCCTTATTCAAACTCTCTCATCCAGCACACCTCCTCTCCCATGACAAACAGCCATAATGAGGAGCCGAAGCGGGACCACACAACAAGAGGGTCGGCTACACGGCTCACGGGCCATTCACAAAGCCAACGGTTCAATTTAGGTGTTGAAGTGGTCAGGCTACTGGGGCTGACGATAACACCGTATCTTAACACTTCAATTAGATTCCCCAATGGAATTTTAATTACTTCAGGCTTCAAGGAAAGCAAGTGAGGGAATGGTTTACTTTTCTTCTATTTTTTTTTTTAGTTTAAAATTAAATTGAATTTTACTGTTGATTTGTTTTATGTTACTATGTTTAGAATTTTGTTATATTCTTATAATGAACATATTTTTCTTTTCTTTTGCTAGCATGTCAAGGAAATGCATTCTGCTAGATACTGAAAGTAGAGAAGAGCTGATTTGTTGCGATCGGTCACCAAATTGAGTCTCCTTTGAATGTAATGTTACACACTATTCCGGTCAAAATTGTATTAAGAATAAACACAACCATTTATTCATTTATCTATTTATATATTTGCATTATATACAGCATTAAAGTGGAGGTTTTCCAAACATCCATGAAACTGATACCTCCAGTGGGATTATAAAAAGGAAATAAACTGAAAAATGAAAAAAAAAAAAAATATATATTTAATTGGAGGATATTTTTCAAGCACCGAGTGGGATAATGTCCAAATCATAATGAGAGCAGATACTTGGGAGGGGAGGGGAGGAAAAAGGTGGTAATCTCCTCAATGTGACTCTAAATTGGTACATTTGTAGTGAAAAGGACATTCTCATGTTTCTTTGTCCGAACAAGTAATTTCGCCCCTCTCCCTCTCCATTGCAGCTTGCCGTGGCAGCAATTTCTGCAACATGGAGCGCTCCGCTTTCTATTTCAATAGGACAGCTCATTTGCTAGACTGTGAGCTGAAATGCTGACTGAGCATTTTAGCCGCTTAGTGAGTGTGAGAGAGAGAGAGAGGGAGGGAGAGAGATCCAGGTGCTTGAAGAAGGACAGATCAAGAAAGACCATTGTATCATTAGAACACCGAGAGATCATCAGACGTATAAGAGGTACACAAGGCAAGGTCGCAGCCAAGACCCGCTTCCACACAAGGCAGGACACACAAACCCCATCAGCTAGATTCTTAAAATCCACCTCTGTTTACACCCTGGTGTAAATGTGTTCAGTGACACTACCTAGCTAACTCCTGTGAAAGGAAGATAGTGAGAAAAACAGTGTGTGTGACAGAGTACGAGAGAATAAAAGAGTAATGATGGGTGTTGGGATCTGGACTGGTCTCATTACCGGAGTGAGCCTCTTGTATTCTCGTAGCCCTGAAAAAGCAGGTGCAGCACATCCATGTGTGGCGGCATGAATTTCTGTGAGCCGTCCAGTATTCTGATTAAATCCAGCCTTTTAAGAAGTTCTGGAGCTGGCAAAGTGCCCTAGGACAAGTCCTTGGGTGAAGAAAGGAAATGGGCAAACACACCCACACACACATTTGCACACACACACACACACACACACAGAAGCTAAACCCACTTAATGTTGTTCATAAAACCACTCCCATCCCTCCCCAACAACACTTCAGAAGTCCCTTCAAGGACGTATATCTCACCCTGGATAACAAGTGGGCTGTTCAATTAGCCTGTTCATCAAAATAACGAGAAACTCCCCCATAGTCCTCCATTAGTGGACTTGCTACCACTATACCACTATACAAATACCCCATACAGTCCCTTACTCAATATACTTCATCACATTAGTCTAAAACCAGAAACATCGCAACAATCTAAAAACAATTTCCAAGAAGAAGCCAAAATCAAAATTTTAACACCACGCTGCTGCAGATCAATGACTTTATCCTACAGCTGGCTAATGAGAATGAAAGACAGACATTGCAGAGTGTCACCCCTTCTTTTTAACTAATTAGCCTAATGTTATTTTACAAGACACTCGAAAATGTCAGCACATTGCTGGATTTAGTGTAAACCTAAATTCCATTACCTAGCAGGCATTAATTGCTCGGCGAGCTCGGGCTGATCTCTCCCAGGGGCCCGATACATTTCCCTGGCGCTCTGTCATCCCACTAACTGTTCTGTCTAGACCAACTCACAGGCTCATAATCCACCACAGGGATCAATAAACGGCACATAATTCAGGGCTAATAATGAGCTTTCACTTCCACGCAAATGGTCACCCACTCTGAAAGAATGGCGGACGTAAAATGATAATGTAATTATTAAAAGGACAGATAAAATCAGGAGGCACTCTAGCAAGAGTGGACGAGGCTAAGCTCAATTAGCAGTACTTTAAGTTATTGTTATTCCAAAGCTGAGTGATTGGGGAGAAATTTAATGTATCCGATGTGGAAGGTAATAAGAGGACATGTCTTGATGTGTATTGCGTGTATAGAACTGGACATTAGTCAAGAGGAACATGGCTTGGTGCATGGCTTCATAGCAGCTGTGGTTAGGTAGCTAATTTCTACCTTTTATACTGAACATACTGAATTTTCCCCCCAGCTTTATATTACGTACGTTACTTTTGATGTTATTGCAATGCTTAATTTGATTTAGTGTAGATTAATTTTCTTGAACAGCATGGCTCTCACACCGGTTATTGCACCTGTCTTAACAGGTTACCGTTTCCTCAGTAACAGCTCGTATACAGCGGTCTGTATGGTGGACATTCTTAATAACCTAAGGTTAATAATAAACCGATTTGTTTAACAAGAAAATGTGTTGTTATTTAACAAAGCAACATTTGTACTTCTCGACATGTAAGAACATTTTGATTGGAAGGAGTCTCCAGTGTCAGCGCTTTGTAATGCTCAGCATGTTTTCTGCCTCAGGGAGGACATTTTATGCTTTCCAGTTTCTTGATAACACGACAAGCTGGGGGTTTTTTTTGGCTTATAAACTTCAAGAGAGACAGAAAAGAGAGGCTGGTGAGGGGAATGAGTGTGTACAGCTGCTAAAACATACTACGTTGTTGACAACAGGAACTAGTATTTCTCCTGGAGACACCTTATGCTGTAGCAGCTATTTTTTCTCCTCTACTTATATTTACTTGATTTTCATGGCACATTGCAATATTACTCAGACTTTGGATTAATGTACTTCAGAAATGTAAACTACGTTAAGTCCATTTCATGCACACATTTCATCCCTTATCCAAAGCCCCAGATAAAGTGTATGTGCTCAGGCACACCCGAGTCTACTGTATATTACAATGTCTTTGATGGGTGTGGAGTGCAGTCTGACCCAAGGGCCCTCCACCAAAATGACTGCTTTTTGATTATGTGCATCCTTGAACTCAAAACTAAATTAAGATGAACTTCAGATACCAGGCAAATCAGGAGATTCATGCTTGGCTTGCCTCTTCGGTTTATCTGCTGGTGACATTTGCTTGTGAGGCCCCAGCAGCAGGATAATTACTCAATTTATTCATCAAACAAAAAGAAAAATGTTCGCCTTGAGGGAAGCCACCCCAAGTAAGGTTGCAGGCCTTTCAGTGACATTTCAATTTAGGGATCAGCACCCATTCACTCTGTGATGCATGCTAGCTCCGACTGAAATTAGCAAAGTCCCAAGTCCTCAGCAGAAAACAAATAAATCAACATTGTGCCATTTGACCCACGATGAGGGAAAACACAGGAGCAGCCATGTTTTCCATCAGGCTGCTTCTTCCTAAAGCGCTAAAGTCAGAATGTAGTCAGAATGTCACCTTTCCCATAGAGGACTGGCATTTGAAGTGGGTTCCACAAATTTCCCCAAAGCCAGAGTGCTAGCGGCAGATTGGACTATCTGAATCTGAGACTGGAGGAAAGCGAGAAGTCTGTCTGTTGGAAAGAGCATCAGACGGCATCAGAGAGAAAGGACATCGCACACCCACATCACTCAAAAACAGCAAGGACAGCTCGTTTTCAGCTCGGCTGACTATGTCTGTGCCAGCAGGGTTTCAAAGTGTGGCACGGTGCTCTCAGGCCTCTCCCGGCGTCTGATTCACAGGCTGCCAGAGGCCATGATTGAAGCTCTTCTCTAAGCCTAGCAGCCTGACAGGATAATGGGACATCTGGAACAGATGTTTACTCCCCCATTTGTTAAATGGTGTCGGTTATGGGTGAATTATTATGCTAATTCAAACCAGGACACACCCACATTTTTGCATAGACTCAGCTGCCAATTAAAAGTTTTTGGGTTTTTTTGTGGGCTTATTAAAACTTATGGATAAGGGTAACCAAGGAACCATGTAAAGTTTTGAATGTAAACAAGTCTGTTTCCTGTTTTGCTCTTAAACAGAATTGCCAATTAAAAGTTATTTTACTGGTTGTTGTTGTTGTCTCTCCTATTTTCACACTGCAAGTCTTTAACCAACATGTAATCATATGACTGTCAATGAAAGTCAACACAGATGGATGGAAACGCAAATGTAGGCTTGGAGCTCTTACACGATAATGAGCATCACATGATGCACACATTCCCTCTTCCCCCAGCCTTCCCCATGTTTATCCTGTAATCAACACCCATCTATCTGCAAGGCTGCAATTAGCATAATTGTTGTACATTACACGCTTAATGTAAAGTACTTTTTTAACCACTATTCTTCTCTTGAAGATTTCATTGTGACAAAGTTTGTGGAGGCGACCTCTTGATTGAACGTAAATTTTCGGGAGCTTTTGCGGAGTGCTAATAAGAGGATTAGCTAACAATGAGCAATGTTGATGTCCAGGTGCAGGGTTCAAAGGTCAAGCAGCCTTGCTTTCATGTGACAGAAATAGTTTTGAAACACCTGGAGGAAAGGCAGCAGTTTAAACGCGTGAGTGAACGGGCATGACACTGTAGCCACTTCCAGCTGCTCCAAAATAGCATAAATTGGACTCGATTAGAATTAATAGCCTTTAGAGGATTCCCATTTACATACAAAATCCAGAAGACATCTGTTATAAAGTCAAGAATTAAGAGCATGAAGTTGATCGTGATTTCACAACGAAGGGATGATGGAAAGAATTTTAAAATCGGCCTTTTAAAATCATCGGGATTGACGGAGGAGTGAAACAGGCCTGCAAACTGTTCCAGAAATAAGAAAACCATATTAATATTGGATTGTTTGAAGCTCAAGCCACAGAGCATCATCAAAATTCTGAACATGCAGCATAATAATATGGTCTTGCTAAAATAAGACTCATAAAATGACATATGCCACCCCCCACCCCTCAACCCCCCAAGTGAAAAATGAAATATGCAAAACAGCAGCTTTCAAACTTGTGTTTAATTGTATCGCGTCATGGGTTCGGGACTAGGGCACTGTTGCTTGAAGTATAAATTGGATAATTCAATTAAAGTGCCGTGCAAAGACATGCAATAACGGATGGAGGACGATACTAACCCAGGCTTGAACCTTGTGTCTCTCCCGTATTCCTGGGCCTCCCTGACAAATGGCTGCCAGTTAATAATTGAAACACATGGCTGCCAGCATAGGTCAATAACGCCTTCTCCTCTTTCAGCATGGGTGAATAAACCAGCTCACCCTCTTTATTACAGCCTGTCTTATTTCCTCTTCCACACAGTTAGTGTGCAGCCACTGATTAGCCACAAAACCTGTCTTATCGTATAAAAAATAAACAGTTTTAGTTAATGACAGCGCTGCTGTGTTTGCGCCGGTATGGGTAATGTGGTCCAAAGCAAAGAGCCCGACACACTGTTTGTTTGTCGCGTCCATCAAAGACAGAGACAAGTTGACAGTTTGACAACAGTGGAGAATAACTGTGTAGAATAAAGTGGCAGAGGCTTGAAGGTCATTTTAGGTAGGAAGGAATGTCAGGGGATTTTATAAGAGATAATCACGGGGTATTTCCATATTTAAATATAGGGATTTTTTTAAAAAATATATTATTATTAATTGAATGGCTTATATAATAAAACTGTGTAAAATTTAAATAAGTGGAGGATATTTGTGATGAGATTGATGAATAACATTTTAAACATGCTTTGCTATTAGTGTGATATAAACACGTATTCTGAAGAACAGGCTGATAATAAGAAATAAATGAGCTACTAAAATAACGCACACATTGTTTTTCATTGATTTTAAATTGATTGTTGCTTTGTTTAACTGCAGTAAATTAGGGCCCAAGTGAAAAAAAAAATCTGTAACACTTTCTCTGAAGGCCATATGAACAGTATAATGACCTATGAATAGATTAACATGGTATAACATATTTATAACACAGCTCTAATCACTTTCAATAGCAGAGGCTTATGAATTGTTAACAGAATGCATCTGTAGTGTCCATAATGCATTATACCAAAACATATCAAAACAAACAGCAGGTATCTACTTCTAATGTACAGTATGAGAGTTAGTTATTCACAGATATATAATAGACAGATATAATATTGTTACCTAATTATAATACTTTATAGGTTGTATTTGTGAGCGATAAGTAAAGTGAGACATAAAAAATTATTAAATCAATGGCAATGTTTTATTTTCTGATGAAAACCCCAATGCAGGTCACGGGGCCTATGACTCAGCATAATGCATGAATGCATAAGTGGGGCTGAGTTTGTTATAATGTGTTACAAACCTTATTACAAATGTGTTAAGAATTCATAATGCATAAAAGGGCTAAAAACAAGGGTCGTTTATTTCCATAACTAATTGTAAAATAATGTTTATAATGCCTTATGAATGCATTATAACATTTAGAACACGTTCATAGTTTATTATAGACATGGCCTTCATAGAAAGTGTTACCAAATATATAATAAATATGTATATGTGGAACTTTTATTATATTACAAGTGTATGAAAATACGAATGAACCTGCATTGTTATTGTATCACACTATATTGTGTCTTCAGTTCGAGTTGACATTTCAATGATTTGATGCGTCTCCCCCACAGTTATACAGACTGAGAGAGAGAGAGCGAGTACAGAGAAGAGTTACATTCAGCAGCAAGTCATAACAAGAAGCTTCATGCTTTATTACTGCGTTTAATCTGTCTATGAATGATGGCAAACTCATTTCTGAACACAGCTCTGTTCGTCTAACTTTTTTTTCATTTTAATTCCTAAAATAAAAAAAAATAATAAATCCCTATCAGCAGGGTTTATGATATTTACTACATTAAGAAGTACATTTCACATTTTACCTGAAATCCAAGACTGGAATCACCAAATGCTAATGTTTTGGGGTTGGGCGATATGAGTACAATCTTATTTCACGATAACGACACATTTTCTCGGGTAGGTCTATTTGTATTCAAGTAAGAAATTCTATGGAAATTTAAAAAGCAATTAAATGTAAAATAAAATAGACTTCAGTGTATGACACATACTGTGATTCTTATTAAAATTACTGAAGTTATTCAGTCAAATGAGTGAGTGAGGGATTTTCTCTTTGTCTTTTGTTGTTTGATGAACATTAATGGCACAGACAGCAGCAAGTTTATTAGACTGCTGTCACTTTAACACCTAATGCACAGATCCAATATACTGTATTGACACACCTCCGATTTTTTCCCAACTGTTTCCATTCACTTTAGACATAACCGACTGTGTTTGCATGAATACTCGGCCAGGCCTGCATTCTGACATGATGTGCGTGTATTTATTGAACTGTCCAAACGTAATAAACTGCTAAAGAGAACTCAATTCGGTACTTGCACAATGAGGTGGCTTTCTATGCGTGCGTTTCAAGTGTGTGGCACAGAAACAATGTCTTGTTATCTTAATTGTATGTTGTTATTTATTTATTTTCTTTCTTTTCATGTTACACATGACGCGGACACAACCGTACTCTGAAAAGTTTCTGAGTCCAAAATGTCCATGTCATCTTCGAGTACAAATTTATTGCGTGAAAGTCCGAGTTCATTCATAGTGTACTCGAGTCCAGGATCGAGCACCCCGTCTCTAGTGTATAATATAGACAGACATTATACTCAAGTATAAAAACCTATACGTTGTATTTGTGAGCTCTAAATGCACTAAAGTGACACATACACAAACATTTTTAATTAAAAACATATTAAATCAACATCATTTCCAATGTTATATTCCTCATGGTGTTATTGGATAATGTTTTAGAAAATTCAGAAAAGTTGTCATAAAGGTTTGCTATAACTTTGCTATAAAGATTTGTAGAATGATTTCTTGACCATCACTCCAGTATAATATATTTATTAAAGAAAAAAAAAAAAAAACACCTCAAGACCCATAATGCACCATGAAAAGTGTTTCCTTGGTATTGATGACATAATGTATTATGAACTCTGCTTATAATGCACAATAATAATAAAGTTATAAGTGCAATGCATTTTCATAATTAATTAAAACAATGTGTATAAAGCCTTGAATTAATGCATCTATTCATTTCATCCTATTAATAACCTAGTATTAACATAAAATCTTACATGAGACCGTGGTAACACCAAACATTCCTCGTTCATGTGGACGTACATGCAACAGATCGCTCGAAAAGGAATTTAACCCGTAAAACACAGAGTTAAATTAGTTTTAAATGGATTCTTAATCAGATCGGTTGTGGGAACACGCATAATCCATTGTGGGCGATCGTTCTATGGCTCGTGATGAAAATACTGTAATCCGCTGTGCACAAATGGCAGCTCCATTGTCTGATTGACTGGCAGATTTGTTTACAGGCGTGCACCAAACCCAGCAGATTAAAACACTATTACAGGGAAGATAAACACGGACACGGGTGTCTGACTGTCACAAACCCTCCCTTTAAATCAAAAGAGGGAGTCAAATGGAACAATGCCTTTTAATCCATTCCACCCCTCCACAAGGTCTATTTGACATTGTTCTGGTGAAGCCCACACAATCTCCACATTTCAAAGTGTGTTTCGTGAAGAGCGAAGGATCAGAGACAGAGGAAGGTTTTGCCATTCAGCTGAACTCATGCAAATGATTGCTCCAGCGAGGAGTCGGTGTGTCAGAGTGGCTTTTGGTGAACCTTCATCAAAAGGAGGATTTGTTTCTTTCTCTCTGTCTCATGCTGGCTCAAAGCCCACAGAACTACGAAGAAATGTTTGCAGTGAAAGATGTCTTTTTTTATTTTCATTCTGACATGCCAGTGACTTGAAGCAAAGATGTGACCTTATACTGTATTAGTGAAATATCAAAACATTTCAGCTTGCAGAAAAGAGCCTTTGGGGGAAAGAAAAAAAAAAATCTATGTGCAGAACAAAGACATTATGAAAGCATGCATCTGCAAATGGCTAAGCGAAAATGTATGAAACATCAAATATTGTCTTACATCAAGAGGTCAGTGATAAGAATTGTGATACTACTAGAAAATACATCAATTTTAAACAAATGGAACAAAGTAGCATTGACTTTGACTCATTTTGCATTATCCAAGCACTGTTATGGAGTGGATTAAATAACAACACTAATCCTCCATCCTCCATCCACAATCCTCCTGCTTCAGCCTATTTGGTCACTGTTTCTAGTTCCTGAGTAAATCCTAGCAATACTTAAGAGACATGTACATACTCACACTGGGAACATCTGGCTTTCCCAGTGAAACTCTTTACCTCATATTGCTCTGGTAAAAAAAATGATCATCACCAATTAAATGGCCATTAATTGTGCAAGCATGGGATCCCACCAGATGTTTACATTAGAGAGACTAATAGCCGATTTTATTTATTTTTCCACAATAGCCGTCCGTGCAGTATAGCTCTCTCAGAAAGATTAGCAGGAACACATATTTTCACAAGATTACATTGTCCTTCCTACATGACACATAGTTCAGAACTTTTTAGTCCATGTCACCTAGACTGTGCTTCAACCAATGGAGGAGTAAAATGAGTTCCAAAGACTGACTGCAATTTATGGACATACATGCAGGTTAAAGGCAGGTTTTTCAGAGGACAAATATAATATGATTTATGAACTTCATGCCACACCTGATTAATGCAATGCCGCTACGCCCAATTGCCAAAAATAAAAGTCTTTTTAAAAAGCGCTGCCCCAATTTTCGCTATTGATATATCCACAGCACAATTGGAAAACGGAATCTAGGTCTTTCAAATGGAGACTATAAAAATCTATTGCAAGGACATGTTCAAGCTTATGAACCCAAAAGCACTCCAAAGACAGACTCTGACTCTCCAGAAGGACTATAATAAATGACTGCTGGGCACTCGAACAATCTGCTCTATGCCTGTTCTGACCTCGGCACAATGGCCAGAAGAGGCCAGCTGTGGCCCAGACCGGCTCTGGCAGCTGAGGGTGGTGTTCTAGTGCACTCCGCCCTGACCTGCCTAAGTCTGGCTCTTCCTCAGGCCAGCACTTTTTAATTCCCAAAAGCAGGAACTGCAGAGCTGCATGTCCTGGCTAAGCAGGTGAAGCATCCATTGCGTGTGTCAGGAGGCAGCACCACAGGCTTGCTTGCTGACCTCAATTAGAGCAGCGGAGCTTGGTCTAAAAACTACTGCCCTGACCTGTTGGCTAAGAACAAACTGTACAAAACAGTGTAATAGGCATGGACAATGCTATTATGGGCTAACCACTGTCCTTTTGCTAAGCCACAGGATGCATAAAAAGCATAAAAGCACTTGTATTATTCGTTTATAAAATAAAATCTATCGAGTGCCTGATGACGTCACTGATGATATCTGGAATGATGTGCATATTTAGCTATTCCAATGGTTACATCACTTCTGGAATTGCGTGGCAGCCCTAAATCAGTGGCTTCATGCCTTACTGAGAAACCAAGAATCTCTGGGAAATACAAAACCTCATCATCTGCTTCATCACCAACACTCTGACATTGGGAGGACAGAACAGATTTGTGAGGGTCATCTGCCTATTCTGACCTTCATCCGCATCCGCTGGCTTGTTTTAGCTAATGCCATTAACCTTGTGGAGGAGATGAAGGGGGGTACAGATGGGAGAGAGAACGTGAGAGGGACAGAGAGGATATTAATATGAAATAGGAAGAAAACAGAGGTCAAAGAATAAATAACGCTATTCAAAATGCACAAGGAAAAAAAAAAAAAAAAAAAAACAGGCACCAGAGAGCAAAAATCTGTGATATGAGTTACAGGTAGAGGTTGTGGGAAAAAAGAAGAAATGGAAGACAACCAGGAAATAACAGATAGAACATTGGAAATCAAGAAAAATGTGCAGAAGACATTCATAATGATGGTATGAGTGAGAGATGCTGGGAGAGGGAATGACATAAAGGCCCTGATTTGTTAAGATCCAAAATAGCATGCACTAATTTGCATATGCTTCGGGACAAATTGTGGACATGTTCTGGGTTATTTACACAAAATAACTGCAAGTATTACATCACACACAAAGCCAGGGGAGGAAACAAAATGTAAATGATGTTTGTTGTATGTGCTAAATGTTCTGATATCAAGAGGCTCAAGAATGAATAAAGTGAACTCAATTAAAATTCATTCGAAAAGCAGTGAGTCTAGAAAACTGATCAAACAAGTCTATGAATAAGTTCGCACTATTTTTTATTTTTTTTTACCAACAGAAACCTTTAGTAGATTTAAAAATGTGAGAAACTGACAATATCTTGTTTCTTGCTCATGTGAAAGATCCAAATTCTGCATAAATCCTGTGTTAATAAATCAGTTTGCACTTTTTTCTTTTTTTTTTTTTTTTTTTTTTTTTGGGGGGGGGGGGGGGGGGGTGAGTGTTATCACATTTGCACTATTACACACAAACCTTCAGTAAAACAGGGCCAGTGATGGAAGCAGAGGTGTGTAGGTGTGAGGAGCTTAACTCATAATGATGGTGGAGTAGAGGAGAGCTGAGGAGACGCTCTGTCCCTCCTCAGGGAGCAAGAGGTTGGGAGCACATGTCTCACCGATGAGGCAAGATGAAGGGCCCATGTCAGGCTGGCTTTTAATGGTCAGAAGTGTGCTTAGTTCCAGAGTCTCAGGCCTCTCCCCTATGGCTCTGAGTCCACTTCATCTAACTGGCCATAATTCACCTCGTTTGGCAGTTCGGGGTCTCAGAGGTGCAGGCTAAAAAGTGCAGGGAGCAGTAATAGTAGCAGAAGCGGCCGAGGGCATGTCCGTGATACCGAGTAGGGGGAAAAGATTTCTACAGCTGGACCTGCAAATGAACGCTGGCCATTAGGAGCTGAGAAGAAACTCAAAGACAAAAGCACTGAATGTTTGGAGTCACTGAATCTGTTCCAGTTTAACAAAGCTAACACAACTAACACAAGATTTGCTCTACAGTATTTATATGTGTACACTGTATTATGACCTGGTCTTCTATGGTTATAGTCTAAACGTTTATAAGTTATTTATAACATTAATATGTTAACATTTTTCTCTACGTAATGTATGGCTGCATATATCAAACTGATAAACAATCTAAAGATGCTAACAATTCAAATAACACATGCTCATTTGCATGTGCAAAAGCAGGTGAACTGGACACACTCAAAAAATATGTTTTTCGGGTGATTTTACAATTATTACGAGCTGAAATTATCCATCCATCCATTTTCCATAACGTTTATCCTACACAGGGTCACAAGGAGCCTGAAGCCCATCCCATGGAACTCGGGGCACAAGGTAGGGGTCATCCTGGATGGGGTGCCAACACATCATACACTACGGACAATTTGGAAATGCCAATCAGCCTACAACACATGTCTTTGGACAGGGGGAGGAAACCTGAGTATCCGGAGAAAACCCCAGAAGCACAGGGAGAACCTCCACACACACAGGGTGGAGGCAGGATCCGAACCCCCAGCCCTGGAGGTGCGAGGCAAACATGCTAACTCTAACCACAAAGCCGCCGTACCCTCAAGCTGCAATTATTACAAGCCATACAAATAGCATTAGAAAACAATATTTAACATTTGTTTAGAATGTTAACTATTCAGATCTCTAAGAACAGTCAAACTCTTAAAATTCACTTCCAGTTTAACACCAATTAAAGGCTATTGGACGCATCGACACGATACAATATACGTACTAATCGAACAGTGTATGTTTTGTACATAGGGTATATGTGAATGAAAATCTTTTCACAGTCTATAAACTGTGTTGCCTTCATAGGTGTGAACATTGGTCCATCTAACATAAAACCAATCATATAAAGTCATCGTTTTTAGAAAGTTTTTGATTTTTGAGATGGCCATAAACTTGATAAACCTTCTCGTTATTAAAACCCAGTAAATCAAGGTTCAAGGTTCTTTATTTGTCACATACATATTACTTACATACATGTGATGTAATGTAGTGAAATGTTATTTCTTAGTTTCTCGTCACACCAACAACAATATATATATAAAATAATAAAATACAGTAGACATAATAAAATATAAAAGACTGTAGAGAAAAAAGTGGCAGACCAATATATTACTGATATTTGGTTGTATTAATTTGTGCACACTGATCCATATTCAGATTTGAGTTAAGTGTGTTTAATAAGGATTTAACCCCAAAATTCTGCACAAAATCAGGATTCAGAGCTCGTATTTAACTACAGAGTCCAGCACTATTCAGAAGTTGCGCAAGAGTTATGCAGACAAGATGGAAGTTGTCTCGGTTATGTTGAATTCTGATCAGCTCATTTTTCATGCATGATATCAGCTTGAGCAAGGGACAGTCTTAAGTCCAGCGCCACTTTATGATAGTTTGATTTTAAGCACCATATGTCATGCTGAAATGTAAATTTCGAGCTGTACTGACATTTGAATCCAATGTTAAATGCATTGAATTCACTTACAGTGAGCTCTAAGCATAGCAGATGAGAGCTCGGTCAATTTGTCCTTCAAATGTTGGCACATTTTTTTTGCAGGACAGTGCGATGAATTAACAAATTAACATCAGCATTATGTTCTCAGTTTAATAGTGAATTAAAATGTGACAAAAATAGTTTATATCCCAAGCTCATATTATGATATCATGACCTCATGACCTAGATTTAGTATCTTGTGGCTTCATTAACTTGAGTGCACAAATAACTGTCAGTGTACAAAATCAAAATAAAAGAAATTAAAACGCAAATTAATCAGATGTGCTGGATCAAGTGCTAGTTTAGAAACCAGTAACGAGGCAGGAAGCCATACTGTTAAATGAAACCAAATTTAGAGTGATCCATGTGAAAACTACTACTAAGGCTATTCATGCAGCAATATGTTGGCAGTCTATTAGACTCCTATAAGATTAGCTCATTTCATTGCTTGCCATTTTCTCAGTAATATATCACTGAATTGTTTTTTTTTTTTTTTTTCATTTTTAAATTGTCTCGTTTTTATATTCATATTCCATTTGACATAAAAGCAAAAAAAAAAAAAAAAAAAAAATTCCTTCTTCCGTCCATATTTGGTTGCTTCCAAAAACTTGATCAAAGAGCTGTCAGAAGAAACAATCATTTCAAATATTTGAACATTTTGAACACTTTACACACGTGCACTCACACACACACACACACACACACACACACACACACACACACACACACACACACACACACACACACACGCACAGGCACAAGGAGACAGGCCAGCCAGGAACAGGAGAGAGCCTTTCAGACATGTGCTACTGCCTCCTGTGGACTTTAATTGGGGTACCAAGGTGGCAGAGGCAGTTAGACTTAGGACAGCTCTTCAGTCTAGCCTGGACATGTTTAGTCTGGATCACTGAGGGGGAGAAAAACCCCTTTTACCCCCCATCATGGGGCAAGTATAGACAATGCAAACTACTGCTGGGCAACGTCCTGCTTCAATTAAAGGGTGCAAATCAAATTTCTACCCTATCTAGAACCCTCTGCGTCATTGATGAATCATTTACCGTAGACATAATATCAGTGCAAGCCAATACCAAGAATAAATAAATAAATAAACAAAATCACCATAATCACCTGTTCCCCACACAGCATGTGCAGTAAACAAAAGCAATTTAGCTGCAAGCGTCTTTTTGTAACTATGAATTTAAAATCTTGCTATGTGGCAAGAACAAACCTGATTGTCTAATTTTGCTTGTACCTGTGAATCTGGGGTCTGGATTTAAAACTTTGGACAGTCAAACTAGCAAAGAACATTCTTCTTTCCCCCAAATGTATAGCATGTACGATGCAAAGCATAGCATTTTGTCCATGCAGCTGAAAGAATGCATGTTGCCTTGTTTGCATTCTAACAATCTCTAGGGGGAAAAAAAAACAAACTGAGTCTTGCTTTATTGTAGTCTCTGGGACTTTGTACATAAAATGTCATTATCAAGCACATTCTCCATGTGTATCTGCATACCCATTTATACTCCTAATGCCATTCATTGGAAATGAATCCATCAGTTCTAAAACAAACAAGAAAAAAAAGCAATAACTCCTGCAAATCAGACAGCAAATTCCTGGTGTGCAAGGCAAATCGGACAATACCAGTCCTGAAAGTTTGGGGAGACTTAAACGATGACCCCACCCCACACCATCACCTGAAAGTAGAGTTATTTTGAGATTACGGTTCTACTATATGATGGTTTTGGGACACGTATAATTTGAAGGTTAATTATAGTGGGTATGGCTCGTCAGAGCAGGCAATCACAATCAGCTCCGGGAGAAAACAAGTGGGTCACGAGGCGAACTGCTGATTGAAATCACATTGATTATAGTCTGGGGGTTACGGCTCCTGATTTTGAGAGCTGGCCCAACATCTGTTCCCTTCAAGAAGAGGTACAGAAAAAATAAAATACAAACTAAAAAAGCACAATGGCTGCACCTGCAGATGCATATCACACACTCACTGAGACACACACACACACACACACACACACACACACACACACACACACATACATACACAGGTCAAGCCAAGAACAACCGGCAAGAATAACAGGCATTTATCACAATCAAAGGAATCTTGTAATAGAGAGAGAGACGTGCTTGAAGTCATAGTAGAAAAGCAGCTAATATTGGTTTAGATTTGCATTAGCAGTGCAGCTTAGTGTATGAAGGCTACTGCGTGTGTGTGTGTGTGTGTGTGTGTGTGTGTGTATTTTGTATTAACCTGAGTGTTGGCTGAATGGCATGTGGGCTGAGAGGGCATAGTGGACATGCTGAGTGGGCACTGTAGCTCCTCTCGGCTCCTGACTGTTAGCAAGAGCGAGCGAGCGAGAGAGAGAGAGAGAAAAAGAGAGATAGCGAGAGAGAGAGAGAGAAACTAACACAGAGGTCTATTTTCATCCCACATGTCCAATGTTGACTATAGTCTTATTTGTTGAAAGTTTTTAGTCGCATATATATATACATGTTTTTGGGAGGTAGGAGGAAGATGGAGAACCTGAACAAACCCACGCGGATAACATAGAGAACATACAAAACATTACACAGACAGCAATCCAAGCTCAGGATCAAAACAGGAAGCCTATATATATATATATATATATATATATATATATATATATATATATATATATATATTTTTTTTTTTTTTACAGTAAATTAAAAAAAAAAACATCCTGCATATTCCATCCATTTTCCATACCGCTTAGCCTACACAGGTTCACAGGGAGCCTGGAGCTTATCACAGGGAACTCTGAGCACAAGACGGGGTACACCATGGATGGGGTGCCAACCCATCTCAGGGCACAATCACAATTTGTAAATGCCAATCAGCCTACAGCGCATGTCTTTTGACTGGGTGAGGAAACCAGAGTACCCACAGGAACCCCCGAGACAGGGGGAGAACACACAAACTCGAACCTCCAACCCCGGACGTGGGTTGCGTATTAATCTTTACAGTTAACTTGTGATCTTCAGTGACATCAAGTATATATTTTTGTAATTAAATGAGTTTAACCCTCTATCATCGACATCTTGGTCTGTTTTTAACTCCCAACTGATGCCAGTGGTGTTTGCTTCATTTCTACATAAACAGAGAGATGCAGCAGTGCTATTGTCCATTAGCCTGTCCAGCTCTCTCCCCTCATCATCTGTTCAAACAGCTCAGGTTCCAAAGCTTCAAATTTCACGCTAATATCGCCATCAACCCCACTGTGCTTTGTCACCCCACAAACTGTTAACTAGCCGAGACAAGTGTCTGCAATAACTCAGATTAACTACATGGTATAGCCGCATTGCATTCTGGACCTTTGAGTCTAAAGTTTGCTGTCTCCACTATTTCTATTACAAATTTCTCATTAATATGACACTGAACATCACTGGAAAACCAGTCCCTCCAGGATTTCATGATTGTGTGATTGCAGAGATGAACGCATCGGGCCGAGACGCATCGTGTGACGTCATCACGACGCGCGTTCAGCCAAAACCCTCTTCTTCATGTGCGTCGAACATGACTACAGCTAAAAGGTCTCTTTTACCAACAAACATCACTGCGAAAGATAGTGCATTTCAAGTAGTTTTCCACAAAAAAAAAAAAAAAAAAAAACCCTCAGCAAATTGCTTCGTAAATTTTGAAAAAATCCGCAGCAAAATAACGAAAACACAGCATCGACCACAGCAGAAGTCATGGCAGAGAAAGCCGTGTCTGTGCTAATCAGCGGCAACGTGGAATCAATACACAGCTAGATATAACGGGACGAAACATCATAGTAAGGCAGTTATTGGCGTGTAGAAGTAATTTACACTTGCCATTACAAGATGGATTGGGGCGATATTTAAAGAGCTAGAGAGCTGGCAACTGGGCGATGGTACAGCAGCTGCCACGGTTGCCAGATGCTGAAAATGCACCCGCCGTCCATCAAAACCCCTCCCTTGATGATTTCCTCCTTGTTGCAACCTGACAACCTTAAAACAACTGTATAATTAGAGCTGCATCTACCACGGCATGTCACTCTCTGGATTGATCAGGCAGCTCAGGACCAAAGACAGACAGCAACTTGCAGAAATGAACTGCCTCAGACTGCTGGGAGACTGCAGTGCAGTATACTTTGTTTGATTTTAAGCGTATACATGGCTTGATTTAACATATCACAAGAGATCCTTCATGAGCTCTTTAAAAAAATCTACACCGTGTAGTTATTAGGAAAGAAGCTGAGGAAAACAGAAAATCATATCTCCATACAAAATTGTAAAACTTTATGCGCCATTGTTATATGTGCACTTCATATGTCTGATATTAATTCAAGATTTAATGCTTTACATTCATTCACAATGACTAAAGAGTGAGTGAAAGAGAGAGAGAGGTGAGGTAGTTAACTCCTAACCACATCTACAAGAATAGTGACTCATAATAAAGACAGAATGTAAAATGTCACGGCAGATCATCCAGATGAGAGGAAAGAGAGACGAGTAGGGTGAAGAACAGGAAAGGGTCTAATATTCATACATCTCTGTGTATGTGTATATATATATATATATATATATATATATATATATATATATATATATATATATATATATATACACATACATACATACATACATATATACATATATATATATATACACACACACACACACACACACACACACACTACCACTTTAACATGGCGTTTAACTACAAATCACGGTGGAACAACATTCAGAAAGTCATATACATCCATTATTATCCATGTATTGGATTAGGAGCGCAAACATAAGCTTGTAGACTATTATTATTAGCGTGGAGGAATAATAGAGATTTCACGCCATGCAGAAGTCACACTGCATCGTTTTGCTCTATTCATGTATCTAATGGGGGAAAAAAAGGAGATCATCACTGGCAACATGTCTGAGCTTGTTCACTGTGATTAACACGGTGCGGCTCAGGCTTCGAGCAGCAGAATTAGCATACTCTGAGCTTCTGCGTTACTGGAGATGGATGATTTCTTCAGGAAAAAAAAAATCCATGTAAAAAGAAAAGAAAAATCCTTTATAGTTGTAGTGTAGTTGCTATAGCAGGGAATCTTTCATGAAACACATTTGTTATAAACCATATAAACCTACGATGTCAGGTAATTAATGTATGAGTTTCCCCTAGTCGTTTGTAGGTGAAAATGAAAATAAATCTTTTTTAGAGAAAAGAAAAGAAAAGAAAAGAAAAGAAAAGAAAAGAAAAGAAAAGAAAAGAAAAGAAAAGAAAAGAAAAGAACTGTTTAGTACGGATTTCACTCTGAAGGTACTGTTTAGGTTCAGTATATTACAAGCTCCCCCTAGTGGATAAGGATCAATATGTACACATAAACAACAGTCAAAAAGCCCAAATAAGGTCATTAATTTAACTGATAATTATCGCAAATCCAACAAGTATGTTGACTTTGTTATGCTGCAAAATAGAAATCTAAAAATCCGTAAATAAATAAATAAATAAATAATCACACAATACAAACTAAAAAAAAAAAAATGATGATATCTAATGTAGTGACACATTCCCTTATTTTCCATCCCTTCTTCACAACTTGAAAGTTCTGGCACACACTTCTTAGTCAGACACAATGATCCATGTTAGCGAAAAAAAAAAAAAAAACAACAAAAAACAAAACAAAACAAAACAAAAAAAAAAACAAGAGTGAAAGGAAGAAAATGAAGAAGATAAGTGCACCCTGCAGTGCAGCACACGTCTTAAATTAAAATAGAGGGGGTGGGGGATTCTTCAAGGTTAATTACATGTAGATCTTCCCGGTTTGAATTAAAATCACTAGCTACATGCAGCACTAACATAATCACAGCCTTCAAGCACACACGTACCACGGGATAATTCTTACACAACACCATATCCTTAACTCTTGACTCTTCGGTAACTGAAGCATGGAGATTACAGGATTGTTCTATCTGTTTTGAAAGGAGGAGAGATTGCAGGTCAGGGGATGAGTGTGTATGCGTGTACTGTGAATAATAGCTCTAGAAAATAATTTAGGAAGGAAACCTGTGTCAACTTAGCAAGTCAGCAAGACAAGCAAGAAACGCACAGATTAAGCAGATGGATTCATAATTCTAAGCTTAATCAGTATTAATTAACTATACAATAACTATTAATTAACGATTAATAACTGTTGAGTGTGCCAGCTACATGACGTTTATTCGTATGTACGCGGCACAAATTCTAGGTCACTTTTGTAGTGTGGAAAAGTGTTAGGGAAACTTCAGCGATGAGGCACGCCAGTGCTAGCTCTAGGTTCACGGGCAGTTTCACAGACAAGAACCCCCTCCTCCTATCCTCTCGTCTCCTCTTCTCTCCTCCATCTCCCCCTTCCTCCATACCTCCCTCCGGCTGAGAGCGCCACAGAAGAGAGGAGATGCCCAGAGAGACAGAGAAAAAGAGAGTGAGGGGGCGAAAGGCAACACGAATCTTAGGCTGGAAAGAAAAGAGAAGGGAAGGGAGAGAGGAGGGGGTGAGAGAGAGAGAGAGAGAGAGAGAGAGAGAGAGAGAGAGAGAGAGAGAGAGAGAGAGAGAGAGAGAAACATCAGGCATCAGCAGATAGGAGGAGAAGCAGGAAGGCACTCTTCAACTTTCACTCCCGTTCCCAGCTGTGTTACAGGCCAGAGTTAGCCTTTGAAGAGCTGGTGGCAAAATACACATATAGACACACAGACACACACACACACACACACACACACACACTTTGCGGTGTGTTCGCAGATTTTTCCCTCCAGATAACTAAGCAACTGTTCCTTCACTGGCCTCTCCGTGACTTTCCCTCTATTCTTTTTTTCTTCTTCTCTGGTTTGTTTGCTTTTAAATAATAAATGATTCGATGCCTTATCCTGTCTATTTACATTAAATCATTAAATATAGAAAAAAAAGATTACAAAAGCATGCAGCGTTCTCATACGGTTTAGGCGCTGAATTTCACATCGCCCACACACACAGTCTGGTGAACGGCTAGGTCAGAAAACAACCTTCACTATGGCTAAGTAAACATTTACTAATATCAACCGGGACTCATAGAAAGTACAAGCACCCAGTGAAACCTTATTTACTAGCATGTAGTGATTAGAATGGAATGGAATTTATTTATTTAAATTTTTTTTTTTTTCATTGTTATTCATGTCTTTCACATCTACATATGCCCCTGTTGTAGCTTCTCAGATTACACAATGTGTTATATAGAAGAACACAGCCTGAGGGTTAGTCCTCTCCTTCTTCATAAACCTTTCTCGGTTTTAATGTAAATTCAATTCAGTCATTGTATTTGTACTCTTCCCCATATGATTACAAACTCCCTGAAACTTTAAATACGGCGTGTCAAACAAATGTGCACAATCAGAAATTATAGCTTACACGCCTTTTAAACGATTCAGCCTTGTGCGTCTCATAAACTAAAGAGGGTCCATCACTCACGCAGCGAAGGATGCAAAAGAGAGACACAGAGAGAGAGAGAGAGAGAGAGAGAGAGAGAGAAGACGAGGTGTCGATTGCTAGCCGTCATCTCATCAAATGTCCTCCATACTCGCTCACGTGTGAAACCATGCTGTAACTTTCGCCGGGGACGTTTTTTGACGGCCAGTGGGAAGAGCTGGTGACAGATCGGGGCGACGACGGGCCGCCTCTCGGCCATTTGGCATGCGCTGGGCGTCTGGCGCACTGGAGACGGCCTGTCAAATGCCTACGACTCCATAGAACAGTGCGGGGGGAGCCTACGGAGCACCAGATGGGCCATTAAGGTAGTATTAATGTAGATGCCGCGGCTTTTCCCGCGCTGACTGGGACGCGCTCTTTAGAACTGCGAGCAGCTGCTGCCATTTACTCCGACAGCTCCCCGCTAACTTCGAGCCAACTGGCAGAGTCGGACTCTTTGTACCTGTACGGGCAACTCGGAGAACACTTTGAACCGGCCCTGGCACGCACACACACACACACACACACACACATATACTTATAAGCATATCGACCTCCATTGCCACACTGGCCTTAAGCGAAGGAATGAAAGAACACATTCAGACCATCATAAAGAGCGCGACTTAATACAACATAAACACTAAGTATGTGCTTTGAATATCAGGCACACATACCAGCACAGCCCAATTCCTCCATAAGGCTCTGCATACATATGCACAAATATTTTCTCTCTCTCTCTCTCTCTAATCATTAGCACAAAACATGGCACATTAATGCAATGTTTTCGTAGTCATTTACTCTCTAAGCACTAATATCATGCTTTAATTGAGAGAAAATTGGCTGTTGGTGAAGAAATAAAGAATAATCGGGGTGGGGGTGGGTGGGGGAACAAGCATAGATAAGCACTCCAATCAGTCACATTCTACTCCACTAAATAGACTGAAATGGTATATTTTCAGACCATTAACAAAATCACATAGACGAAATCCTATTAAGGCAATTATTTCTTTCCTCACTACAATTTAAAGAATTAGAGATACACTACCACGTGCTTCCACGCCTTGTTAGCACACAAGCGCGTTCCAATTATGCAATATATCCAAGAAATCAGGTAAAACTTTAAAAGTATACGTTGACATCGGATCTGTTAAACACAGTAATCAAAGTATGACCTGTTTTTGTTTTCTTTAATGTTAATGTACAAAGGAACTAGCAGAACTCTGGACGTGACTGAAAACGTCTGGATGTCTTATGCAGGTTATAGCACCGCATGCATGGACGTGAATTCCACGTGACGCAGTTTAAGACGATCCACTGGATTTTACCTGTAAAATGCTGTGCAACAATCCGGGAATACGAATAAGACACTTTTGTTCGAAGGGGGGTGTATTCTACGTGGAACGCAGCCGCTAATCAAGTGTGACTTGAAATTGAAGGCTAACCACGGAGGAATTCGGCATTTCTGCGGGGACGTTTAGACAGACGCTCTTTGTCTTTTAATGCAATGCTAGTCAGTTGTGTCCACCAATCATTCTCTTATGATGATTATTGAAAGCCCATGGAAGAAAGTGACATTATCTCCCACTGCAACGCATTTTTACTGAGAGCCTCTTGACAATATATGAGAAAAAATAAAAATAAATAAATAAATAAATAATCTAAAGGCTCTGGAGAGCCCTCTCATACGAAAGCCAAAAATATCTTAGAAATCAGTAGTAATGGGACAGTAATGAAGGACACAGTTCTTATGCTTTATCTCCATCTTTGTAGATGATATGAATGAATCGGAACAAATGCGCATAAAGCTGTTAAGAGTCTTATGCGCCAGCTGCTTGTTAGGAATTTAGAAATACATGGACTGACACCAAATATCTGTGCTACAAAGCACAAATACAACAAGAAAGACAGGAAGAACGCTAAGGGGGGAGGGGGGGGAATTGCATGTACTGTAGTAGCTCGGCGAAGAGCTTTCCACAAAAGCATCAGTCAGCGTCATTATTTACAAGGTGAGAATGATCGCTTTCCCATGCAAATGCATTCAAAGTCACTCTAATGCCACATGATCAGTGTGTGTTGAGCTTGTACAAACACGCAAGGCAAAGCACTACTCTACAACTAAGCGTCGAGCACGTGTGGGTGTGTTGCAAATAGGTTATTTTGGAAGAATGGAAGCATTAAGCATCCAGCGGAAGCGCTCTGTTATGTCCTAACAAGACGATTAACATGAAAAGGGAAACGGTAAATGTTATTTTCCGGAGCAGTTCGACAGCAGAAAACACAGTAATCATATTATTTCTGTTCAGTCAGAAGTACAACAGTGTACTGTTCGAGTCTTTTACAGAGCCTGGCTTTAGGGTTCACAGCACAAACAGTTCATGCGCTTGATTCTGGGGCAACTCAGGACTTTCAGTGACTGTCATCGTTTGTGTTTTTGATCTCATTTCTGAATTAACAAATTTTTATTTGGACGCATAATGCACAACACACACTTCTCACATGTCTCGACAGGTAGAGAAACCTAAAAAACAAAAGAATGTACATTGTGCTACAGGCAAAACTAGACAAACCACACATGATATCTTGGATGTATAAAGAGAGACCACACACACACACACACATACACAGAGAGAGAGAGAGAGAGAGAGAGAGAGAGAGAGAGGCATCCCTGCGCCTTGCTCTTGGTTCTCGCGTCTCTCTGTGCCTGGCTCGGTTCTGGCTGAGCAGGCACACTTGTTTGAATGTCATATTTACGGCGGCGCTTTGTCAGGAAGCGCTCTTCGTCGTGTGCGAGCGGGAGAAGCGAGCATATGGCCGTGCCACTCTGGGGAGGTGTGACAGCCTATCGGAGCGGGCACGCCACGCTGCCCGGCCAGATGCTCTGGGCTTCTCGCCGATTAAGTGGAGATCATCACTGTTTTCTTTGAGCACCACTGTGCCTTGTACTCTGAAGTGTTTGGTTAATCACTGTCTGCATTCGACAGAAGCTGCCAAAATGCTCATTAAGTCGGAATCCTCGCCGACATGTCATGCACGAATGATGGACTTTTTTTTCCCTCTTGCTCCCTCTCTCTCTCTCTCTCTCTCTCTCTCTCTCTCTCTCTCTCTCTCTCTCTCTCTCTTTTCCTCAAATAAGGCCCATCTTGCATTAGAGTATGCGCATGCAAATGTGTGTGTGTGCTTGTGTGTTTGTGCACCTATGTGTCATGTTGCACAAATGTGGGCATATGTTATTGAAATGCTAAAAGTGTGTGATGAGATTTTTGAGATGTTTTTAAGCTGCCGTCCTTCTTTGTTTCGGCCTGTCTTTTGTGCAGTGAGAGCTGTGTGTGTGTGTGTGTGTATGAGTGAGTGTGTGTTTACTGTGGCCTCAGAGGGACAGGGCTCTTTCTTTTCTCATCTGTTCAGCTGCCGAGCTTCTGCGTTCTGCATGTTATTAGCAAAACGCTCCAAGACACACCGCCTGTGCGAGACAGCTTTGTGCGCGTACAATTCTGCTGCTTCGTCTTCTTTTACACGTTTATATTTTGGACACTTTTACACATATACAGTTTTTTAACACCATTCCAGCCTGCTGTAGCGACTCACTACACCTTAGTGTGAGAAACGGCCCCTCCAGACGTCCTTCTCTATACAATCCTACTTCAGAAATTACAAAATAGACTGAGGGCCTCATTGTGTGTGTGTGTGTGTGTGTGTGAGTGTTTGAGATTAGCTTTCATTTGGTTCAGGGATGTATACGGCCATTAACAATAACATCAAAATAATGTCGATCAAACCATTTAAGGGCGCGGCTAATAATGGGACGCTATCATGCCTGAAACCGTATCAGTGACGCTTCACAATAGCCGCGCAGGTGTGAGAGGAAAGAGGAAACATCTTATCGGGCTTCAGATAAAGAGACTCAGGTTACTTCGGCTCTGCTGACTAGTTCTTAAAGCACAGCGTGGCCCAAAATCCGATGCTGCCCGACATGAACGATCTCCCAGCATGGTACAGTATCATGTAATACACCTTGGGGAGAGCTGTGGAGGAAAAAACGAAGGAATAAAGGTATAGAGAGGAGGACTGACACTTAGTCACTCAAAGCTTAGGCGTGAGAGGAGGCCTTGGATAAAAAATGGACAGCACGGGGCAACACGACACACACTCGCAGCCAAACATGCTCATAGTCACACGTGTGCATACTGTATTTGGGCATGGTGCCAGATTTGTGTGTGTGTGTGAGAGAGAGAAAGAGAGAGAGACAGAGAGAGAGACAGAGCGATGGACATGGGCATAGAGACGCATCCATTACATGCACATAGAGAGAAACTCACTGCCTGTGGCTGGTCAAAAAGCCGCAGGGAACAGCTCGAATTACACACACACAATCACACACACACACACACACACACACACACACGTATATGTGCTCACTCTAATACAAAAATAAGAGTCAGGTGCGCTGGCCCAGAGCAGAATTCCAGGTGGCCAGGCTCACCAGACATGGGATCATCCTTACACTAGGGGAAGAAGAGAAAGAGGCATCTGGATGTTGGATGAACCACAAAGGGAAACCTGTGTGCAAAATGAGATTACGATATTCTGTTAAAAACGTAACGTAATAATAATAAATTACGAAAGACCCCTTGCTGTGACAAAAGTGAGCAGTGGGCTGCGTCACTGAGCTGATCTGAGCCTGACGCACAAAGTATGTGGGAATTACAGTATGGTCGGTGTCTGATTGTGTTTGTCAGGCGGCACGTTATTTCAGCGTCCTCAAAAATCTCTTACGGTTAAAGTAATTATCTGAAATAACAGCAAAAATAATACAAAATACTCCACTGGACAAAACCCACATGGAGACAGAGTAAATGTTCTCGGTGAATGGCAATAATACAGGTCTCGTGCATGTTTTGAAATTCAGCTCAGGGAGACAAAGGAGTCAAGAGGCCATTACATTGCTGTCACTGTTTCACTCACCATCAACCAGGGTGAGAGGCCCTTTTTCACTAAGCCACTTCAACCAGGCCACAAATCAAGTGCGTGGGAGGCTGTGTGTGTGAGTGTGTGTGTGTGTGTATTTGTGTGTGTATGAGAAAGAGGGACAGAGAGAGAGAAAGAGAGAGAGAGAGAGAGGACAAAAGAGAATCCAATAAAATGAGTAGGCAACATTAAGCTCAATGCAAGTGGAACACTTCACCAGAGAGAAGTCTTTATTTCTGCAGCACTTAATTTTGGATTTGTCTCTGTCGGCAAACCGCCAGAGCCATTGAGGTGACAGCACCAACTCTCTCTCCCTCTCTCTCTCTCTCACACACACACACACACTTCCGTATCCCTCGAGGAATCCAATACACTGCTTAGATTAGCCTGTCGTTCTAATTGTGCTCGATATTCTTGACACTGATAAATGAAAAAGTAATGATAGCTTGCATATTAATATGTTTCTAATGATTGCGGGATTAAAAAGTACAAAAGCGGTACTACAGACCGCGCTGTGACTACAAATGCAGAAAAGCTCCTCATGCTCGGAGATCATGTAATTACTGTATTGTTGCAATCTGTTTCGAATGTACCAGTACACAACATAGTGTACACACTTCACATCCATAGTTATCATGTTCACAATGATAATTAGTAGTATTTACGACAAAATGATGAATTTATTATTCAAGACAATTAACCCGGCCTTCTCGATGCTGGGACGACGTCCTCGTGGTCTTTAGAGAATCGCTGCTTCTTAGTTGTGTGAGTGGGAGAGCTGCAGTTTTCCCTGAAACTAGAGAAATAAGGATCATTTCTTTCTATCAGCAAAGTGGTGCATCAATTTGTAATTGATCCTGCTGCCTGGGACAACGTTCTGTATATAGATCACTTCTCATCCACTATCTTTAATTGGATCTGTATTTAATGGCTATTTAGGTGTGTTTATGAATATATTGGCTTTGGCTGTTTCATTTTATTAAATCATAGAGACGAATTAGTGCCGATATGATTTGATATGATATGATATATGCAAGGGTGTCAGTAACTTACACATAAACATCAAGACTTCAATGTATAGCTTAAGTGGTTAAGACAAATGTATAACCCAAATTACCAAAGGTTGGGACAGTAAATGCAAATGCAAAATAAAAACAAACAAAAAGAGTTATTTGAAAATTCAATTCACCCTGTACTATATTTAAAAAAAAACATTATTAACATATTATCTGATGTATTACTTTGTGAATTTAAGTTATTTTTAAAATATACACTCATTTCACGTTTGATGACTGGAAAACACTCCAAAAAAGTTGGGACAGTCGACTGTTTACCACTGTTTAAAATCACCTTTCAGTTTAATAACACTTATTAAGTGTTTGGGCGCTGAGTGAAGACACCAGTTGGTTAAGTTTAGCAAGCGGAATTTTTCCCCATTCGTCCATTATGCATTTCTTCAGCTGTGCAACTGTACAGGGCCGTCGTTGGATTATTTCGCGCTTCATAATGCGCCACACATTCTCAGTCAGAGACAGGTCAGGACTGCAGGCAGGCCATGCTAGCACCCGCACTCTCTGCTTACACAACCATGCGCTTGTAATCCGGGCAGAATGTGGTTTGGTGTTGTCCTGCTTTGGATGTTGCTCCAAAATCTGATGCCCTCACAAATGTGCAAGTTACCCATGCCATGGGCACTGACACACCCCCATACCATGACAGACGCTGGTTTTTGGACCTGACGCTGATAACAGCTTGGATGGTCCTTTTACTCCTTGGCCCAGAGAACACGGCGACTGTTTTGTCCAAAAACTATTCGAAATGTTGACTCGTCGGACCACAAAACACGATTCCACTGTGTTCCTGTCCATCTCAGATGAGACCGAGCCCAGAGAAGTCAGCGGTGCTTCTGGACAGTGTTGATGTATGGCTTCTGCTTTGCATAGTAAAGTCTTAACCTGCATCTGTAGATGCAGCGGTGAATGGTGCCTATGTCAGGATATCCATTACAGATTCATGACAGTTTTTAAGACAGTGATGTCTGAGGGATTGGAGATCACATGCATTCAGAAGTAGTTTTCGGCCTTGCCCGTTAAACACAGACATGGTGAAATATGGTGTAATAAGTCTGGATTTGAGTGAAACTGGTGTAATTAGTCTGGATTTGAGTGAAACTGGTGTAATTAGTCTGGATTTGAGTGAAACTGGTGTAATTAGTCTGGATTTGAGTGAAACTGGTGTAATTAGTCTGGATTTGAGTGAAACTGGTGTAATTAGTCTGGATTTCAGTGAAACTGGTGTAATTAATCTGGATTTGAGTGAAACTGGTGTAATTACTCTGGATTTGAAATTTGTGTAATAAGTCTGGATTTGAGCGAAACTGGTGTAATTAGTCTGGATTTGAGTGAAACTGGTGTAATTAGTCTGGATTTCAGTGAAACTGGTGTAATAACTCTGGATTTGGGTGAAACTGGTGCAATAAGTCTGGATTTTGGTGAACTTATTGGAATAGTGAATGTAATTCAGTAGTTAATTCTAACTTTGCTGGTTAAACTAAAATTTGTCCTGTAGTCCCTGTATATACTTGCATATATACCCTGTATATACCTGTATATACTATACATCAATAACTCACACAGGGACTTGCAGATGTAGACATTTATTTAGGCTTTTGGAAGGAGTCTCCAGTGTCAGCATGTTGTAATAGTCTAAGGTAAAGCTAAATAACTTTAAGTTTTCTTTCTGACAGGGAAGTCTTCAGGAAGGAGGGCTTTGCAGCTTCTCAGTAACATGACTAGAGTTATTGTCTTATTGCCTTAAGGTAAAAATGAGACTAGTGAGGGAATGAATGTTTATAGCTGCTATAACATAAGTGATAACAGAAACTGACTGACTTTCCACAAGATTAAATGTAACTATAAACAGATCAAATGTATGACATTCTTTAATGAATTTAAAAAAGTCAAATTAAGAAAAGTTGTCAAACTGCTGTGGTATAAGAGGAACGCGAAAATAATGGGAAAATAATTAATATATCCAGGGTCGGGCAACATCACTCCACCACACTGTTGATTATTTTTCAATAACAGCACACCTCTTCCAATTTTATTTTCTAGTTATGTCGAGAGTTTTCCAATATCCAGGTTTCAGAAAAAAAATATTATGCATGAAAGTGTATATAGAAACTGAAGCAGTTGTTTTAATCTGTAAGCTGTCCAGTAGGGTTTAACACACCTGATATTTCATATGCCAGCTCAGAGTAGAAGTTATTTCCAGACAGTGCTGTAGGGTCTAGAATGCACTGGTCTACAGGAATCTGGGTCCAGTGCCACTACACCTGTATGTTTCTGCTGTAAGGCTGTGTGGTCATGTTCCTGTCCTCATCAGCCAGCCTGGAAAGAACACATTATTAAACTTAATAATGTGCTAAGCATGTGCTGATTGTCAGTTGAGCCACCACTGCCCATCCGTCATGTAAATCTTTATAACTAACATGATGTGCACGATTTATTTTGAAATTCTGAGTTGACTTTTCTAGCTTAAATGTCTTTTAATGAACTGTTGGTCTATTTTTATTTTGTCTAACAGTTTCCTACATTATTCACAATGATATTCAAATACTTGCTGAAAGTGGGACTGAATCATTGCTTCATCTCTACCTAAAGCCTAAAGAGAGCGATGCAGCTGCACTTTAGTCCTTTAGTCTGTTCGGCTCTCTCATCTCTTCATCTGTACACTCTGCTCAAATAGATCAACTTCCTAAGCTTTAACTTTCATACTAATATCGGCGTAACACCAGCACACTCTACATCTTGTAAATCAATAACTAGCTAAGTAGAGTATCTACCGTAACGTAGAGCTAATGTTTCATATACAGTGCCCTCCACTAATATTGGCACCCTTGGTGGATATGAGCAAAGACGGCTGTGAAAATTTGTCTTTATTGTTTAAATTGTTGATCTTTTGTTCATAAAATTCACAAAAATACTCTGCTCTCATGGATATCAAACAATTGCAAACAAAACACAGATTTATCAAAAAAAATCTTTGTTAATAATAGGTGTGTAACAATTATTGGCACCCTCTTAGTCAATACTTTGTGCTACCTCCCTTTGCCAAGATAACAGCTCTGAGTCTTATCTTATGAAGCCTGACGAGGTTGGAGAATACATGGCAAGGGATCTGAGACCATTCCTCCATACAGAATCTCTCCAGATCCTTCAGATTTCGAGGTCCACGCTGGTGGACTCTCCTCTTCAGTTCACCCTACAGGTTTTCTATGGGTTTCAAGTCAGGGGACTGGGATGGCCATGGTAGGACCTTGATTTTGTGGTTTGTGTTGATTTGGTGTACATTTTGGATCATTGTCCTGCTGGAAGATCCAACCATGGCCAATTTTAAGCTTTCTGGAAGAGGCAGTCAAGTTTTCATTTAATATCTGTTGATATTTGATCGAGTCCATGATGCCATGTATCCTAACAACATGTCCAGGTCCTCTGGCAGAAAAACATCCCCAAAACACTAAATAGCCTCCACCATATTTAACCGTGGGCATGAGGCACTTTTCCATATGGCTACCTCTCTGTGTGCACCAAATCACCTCTGGTGTTTATTACCAAAAAGCTCTATTTTGATTTCATCTAACCATAGAACCTGATCACATGTGAAGTTCCAGTAGTGTCTGGCAAACTGAAGATACTTGAGTTTGTTTTTGGATGAGAGTAGTAGCTTTTTTCTTTAAACCCTTCCAAACAACTTGTGTGATGTAGGTGACTTCAGATTGTAGTTTTGGAGACTTTCTGACCCCAAGACGCAACTAACTTCTGCAATTCTCCAGCTGTGATCCTCTGAGATTTTTTGGCCACTTGAATCATCTTCTTCACAGTGTATTGAGATAATACAGACACACGCCCAATTCCAGTTTGATTCATAACATTTCCAGTTGACTGGAACTTCTTAATTATTGCCCTAAAGTTGGAAATGGGCATTTTCAATGATTGTGCTATACTCTTATAGCTACTTCCCATTTTGTGAAGCTCAACAACCTTTTGCCGCACATCACAGCTATATTCATTGGTCTTACCCATTGTTATGAATGACTAACTGAATTTAGTCTATGTGTTACCTTATACCCCAGTGAAACAGGGAACAATTTCCTGTTCCTAGTCACCCAGGTGTATGAATTTTTATTTTTTTAAAATATCAACTGCAATATACTTCAAATATATTTTTCACATATGAATTCATAGGGGTGCCAACAATTGTTGCACAACTATACTGAAGGGTTGTTTTTTTTTATAAACCTGTGTTGTGTTTGTAATTGTTTGATATCGATGAGAGCAGAGTATTTTTTGTGAATTTTTTGAACAAAATATCAAAATCAATAAAGACAATTTTTCACAGCCTCCTTTGCTCATATTTACAAAGCGTGCCAATATTATTGAAGGGCACTGCAGCTGCATTGCATGCTAGAACTTTGAGCTCAACTTTGTCCCAACATCTCCACTACTTATACGCTGGATATCTCATTAAAATGACATTGAATGTTGCTGTAAAATGGACGGTGACAAAACAATTATTGTTGTTTTGTTTTTAACAGTTAAATATGATAACGATCCCTTATGTTGAGTTGGAAATCATCGCATTTAATTTTTTTCTTATTATTATTAAACATCAATGTGACTGCATGAGAAATACCCTGCTGTGACATCAGTATAGCAGAGCTCCTCTTAACAGAATAACAAAAACACAGCAAGCATAGCACGAGAATAGCTAATCATATCAGTAATATTTATACTTAAACATATTCAATGTGTTTCAGGGAGGACTTTTGTTTGACCGACCAATTAACGTATCCTTTCTGGCCAATCCTTTATCCTTCTTGGCAAAATGAATCCAATCATTTTGTTCATAGGGGAATTTTATACAATCTTTGATATAATAACTAGAAGAAGAAAAAAAAAAAAACAACAAAAAAGATAAATTCTCCAAAAGCAACTGCAAGGTATATTATTTGTATTTATTATATTTATTATACATTTTTGACACAATAATTTGACGTTATAAACCATAAAAAACTGGGTAATTATTGTGATGCAAACATTAAATACAGACACATGGCTATATTTTTCCTTGTCTTCATCAACTGTAGGATTATTTATTCATTTGGACTTGTCATTACTAAATTCATTTGCAGTGTGCTGAGAACATCACTGTCTGACTGTTTACTCGAGCCGATTTTGCCTACAGCGGATCAGTAATATATACTGCATGATTGTTTATCACTCATCTACAGACATGTTTTTTATGTTTTTACTCTGTTTATTTCATAGCTGTGAAGTATTCCCAGAATGAGGCACCTGCACGCTCCGCCGCTCGCCTGCTTGTTCTCTCACCGTCTGGAAAATAACAAACCAGCGTCTGGCATTATTTGCGGCGTGGCGGGGAACGAAAGGTCCGTGGCCTGCTCGCTTTCCCCTGAGTGCGTATTGATTACAGCAATGCCTCCGCTCCGACGAGAGTGCCCAGGGGTCAAGGCTCTTTCTATCGCAAAGTTTTTACAAGTTTCAATTTGCTCTGTCCTTTTTTTCCCCTCAGCATCATTTTTTTCCCTCTACCTCTGTCTTCCAGCTCTCTTTAGGAGTTGATAAACAGCAGGAGTGCTGTCAGCATCTGAAGGGACGGTTGCATAACCGAAAGTATTCACCTTTACTCTTTAAGTGGGTGTTGTGGTGCCTATAGGATGCACTGGCTGCTTTTTTCCCCCTCACAAACAGATGATGCTAAACCTGCGAAGGTGGATCAAAGTGGCACTTCAGTGTTTCACTGCCAAGAACTGCTTTCATCACATGCACAGTTAGCAAACACCAACACAAAATCTTATCCAGTTTATACTTCTTTTTTTTTTTATTCAAGAATGCATCATTTAAAACTTTGAAGAAACATTCACTGAGTTAATATAGAGTTTAGTGAGTATGTGCTTTTGAAATTCACAGAACTCATTTTGCAGTTTAAAAAAAAAAGTAAAAAAAAGTCTCATAGCTCCAGGGTCCCCTGAGGTCAGGCTAATGTCTGTGGGGAGTTGTGCATGTTATCCACATGTCAACACGGGTTTCCTCTGGGTTCTCTGGTTTTCTCCCTCATCTCAACAGCATACCGGCCTACGTTAAATTGCCCCATATGTGTGAGTGTTAAGGTGCCCTGTGATGGACTGACATCCCATCCAGGATGTATTCCCATCTCACACTGGGTGTGCCCCAGAATATGCTCCAGAACCTCTGCAACCCTGACCAGGATAAAGTGGTTACTGAAGATGAAGAAAAAAGTTGTTTCATACACAAAACACTGTACAGATGTGGATCTGACTGCATCTTTAAGGCAGATGTTGACTGACATTGACAGGAGACAGCTGTACAGTTGCATCTCTGGTCAGAAGATGAAATCTCAAAGATGGCAGCATTCGTGTTAGGTATGTACCTAGCGCATGAGACTAAGCATTTATGTGTGATATACACTAGCAGAAAACAAAGTGCATTTCTCTCGTTTGAGGGAGAATTTGAGTGATTATATAATTCATTCGATTTATAAAGTTTTACTAGCGGTAGCCTGTTTTGCAGCTAACCATAGTGAAACAATGAGTGCATTTTATTATAAGATATATTTTCTCCGTTTTAAGTCACTATTTTTGAATTTTAGGAGTTTTACCTTTGTTATGTCGAACTGTGCCCTCAAGAATATCCTCACGGGAAAGAAATACCTTTAACAAATTAAAAAATCATTGTTTGTTACTGAGCTCGAATTTCTTCTTGTTGACAGCTCTGGTGTTGATGGCCATCATTACACAGCAGTGTTTAAACCCTACATCTGAAACATACCACATTTTGTAGGTGGTCCCGGCTTAGTTTATGTGATTATCTACAGCTTTAGCAATTGCATTGCAAGTCCATCAAGTTGTGCTTTGCCCTGTGCTTTTTCTTACAGGAACATCTGGCCCTCAGGTTCATAACGTGAATTAAAAAAAAAAAAAAAAAGGAATTACAGTCCTGTCACAAGTGAAAAATAAATGTTTAAAGATTTGCAAATTACAGACAAATTCAAACTGTAGCAGATTGAGACGTGCAATTACTAGATTTTTTTCTAGGCGTTAGTGCTTGGTGTTGTAGAAGAAAACTTTGGGCAGCAGCGGGTAAATTTTGATTAATACAACTCAGGTTTGAAGGCCAGGGCCTGAGGTCTCAATTTTACGCCTCAGAAAATAATGAGCCTTCAAGAATAAAAAATATGCTGGGGAGGGAGAAATGAACATATTTATATGCTGCCGTCCACCATATTCAAATGAAATGAAGAAATGAGGTGCCTTTCACTGATTAAATCTGTTCTAGACCTCGCTGGCACTCTCCATCCGTATTTAACTGTCACAGGCTCTCTCCTGGAGTCAGGGGTACCATCAGGCCTTTTGCATATGTTTTCTATAAATACCTGCCTTTCTGTTGAGCCTGGCTTGCCGTATCAGTAGCACTGAGCCCAGTGCCTTCTGGGATCGTGACAACCTCAAGGGCTGCAGCCAATCCTATCCGATGTGTAGCAGGAAGACCGGCCCCAGTCGCAGCTCTGTCTCCATTTCAGAACAGCAAGCATGATTTACTTAAGCTTGTCAGGAGAGCAAAATCTCAAGGCAAATGTGGAGTAATAAATTGTAATACATGCTGCATATGTTTGACTTGTGACCCCTGGCATTTGGAGGGAACTCTCAGCTCACGAATTCCACTGACAAGAAATGGAAAGAGAGCGCGAATGTACAGTACGAAGTGAAACGAGGATAACAGGCTGAAAAAGGGATAGAGAAAAAGAAAGAGACCGAGAGCCATATTCAGAGTTGGCGACATAAGTCCAAACGTTATGTAAGTATTTGCACAAAGAAAGTTACTCGTATTCAGTGATGGGATACACACTTGCATAAGTCAAGAAGTTTAAATGAACAATATGACTTTCAGTCTCATAATCTGGCAGTTTAAAAAGTAGCACTTGATCCAGCGCATCCTATTATCCATCCATCCATTTTCATTATTGCTTATCCAACACAGGGTCGCAGGGATCCTGGAGTCTATCATAGGGAACTTGGGGCACAAGGCAGAGGACACCCAGGACAGGGTGCCAACCCATCGCAGGGCACAATCACACACCCATTCACACACTACATTCAATTTGGAAAAGCCAATCAGTCAACCGTGCATGTTTTTAGACCCCTGAAGCACATGGAGAACATGCAAAAAATGCGCACACATGATGGAGGTGGGAATTATACCCCCAACCCCGGAGGTGTGACCCCCAAACATGCTAACCACTAAGCCACCATGCACTGCAACCTATTTGTTTGAATTCAATTTTATTATATCTTGCTTTGACAGCTAAGCACATCCAAGTTAATGTAGGCACATTATATGAGAATCAAGGTCATGAAGGTCATTATCACACTTTTAATTCCCATTTTGAGTTTTCAGTCAAATGAATAAAATAATGCCAATATTTTTGGGTAATTCCATGTGCTCTAAAGAGAACATGCCAACAAAATAGAATAAATAGAACAAATCAGTCATCAAGATAAGATGATATCTCCTGTGATGTCCTTCTTGCAAAGAAAAAAGAAAAATAAAACTTTCCATGGTCTTTAAAAGGGTGATACTGTTAATTCATAGTGTCAGTGGAGTCCAAAAGTCTGACACCACATTGAAAAATTGCGAAAGAAACAGAAAGTTAAAAAAAAAAAAAAAAAAAGGAAATGTGCAACATCTGGGCTATACAATATTTAAGATACTGCACTATTTCTAGGTCTCTATTTAAATGTAAGCAAATCTGTTATATTGACCATTTCATCTCCTTTGTAAAAAGGTAAAATTTTCCGTGAGTTTTATCCCTTTTATTGAAATACCGACAACACTCCGGTCAAAAATCATAAGGTTTTAAACAAACTTGCGTAGTCTGTGTCAGCTCGAGTGCGCACTGTCATTAAAGCAAAAAGCAGACGGGCCAAACATATTTATTAATAATCCGAACATTTTTACTAATAATCTCAGACTTTTGGAACGCACTGTATACATTTCATATTGTCCTCGAATGGCATTCCAACATTTTTCAGTGCATTTACAAACCAAAACATGTATTTCAGGGTGATGTACAGTATACAGAATCTGGTTCCATGGGCCCGGGTGAGAGAAAAGAATGCTAGGAAGCTGGTAATCCCTTTTTTGGAGCTGTACAAGTTTATACCACAGTTGTGAACAGTGATTTTTACCTGATCAAAACTCTCACGTTTAATAATTCCACATTACAGTGTTCAGATTCTGAAGTTATATCCGTGATTGTACGTAACATCAGTAAGATGTTTATCTGTATGAGAGCTGGAGCTGCTGTAGAGAGCACATGACTAAGGTCATGCTCTAATCACTGGACAAGGATCAGGTAGTTTGTACATTTACAACTAACACTTTGTGTGTGATGAGTTTTTAAGTGTTGCAAAAACCTCACAAATGGTAATCATTTCCATAAAATTATATCCTTAAGCCTAATGTGGAACATTACTCACTTGACCACTCTTATTACTAACTACCTCTAATTGCACCTCACGTCTTGTTCGAATTCCAGGGGAAAATATTATAATTAGAAGCTGCGTGTTAGTAGCGACACATTTAAGTTGCAACATAATAGGTTTGACATAACAGCTTTGGTGTCTGGAAAAAGACTGCATTTCAAAGTGTGACTGAGGGCTTTGTATACAACAAAATCTTTATCACTTCACAATCATGTTAGGTGTTATCATTATACCATGCGGGGAGCGACCGGAGAGATGGGAGCTGCAAAGAAAAATTGGATGATGTGTAGGAGTTTTCATGTGTATTTATACTGTAAAAAAAAAAAAAAAAAAAAAAAAAAAGAGTGAAATGATCATAAGCTACTCTAGGTGTATCATAGCTGTAGGGGTTCTTGAAAAAAGAACAGTAACCAGATAGAAGTAAAATGAACAAGCCGCATGGTGGTATCTGATATCTGTGTGTGTGTGTGTGTGTGTGTGTGTGTGTGTGTGTGTGTGTGTGTGTGTGTGTGTGTGTGTGTGAGAGAAAGCAGCAGATGTTTGGAGAGGAAAGGGTCGTGGCGTATGCTAACAGGGTTTGAGGAGAATGAGGATGACACTCTGGACTGATGGCTAGGGCATGGGTTGCCAGTGTGAGTGTGATCCACCCTACAGCGCAGCTCCAGCGGCTGCCCTGGCCCCCTGCTATCCGGGTCCCAATAAAAATAGCCCATTCCATTACTCTTCTCCTCCCCAGAGGCAGCAAGGTCTCCAGCATCATTACTGGGACTAAAGATGTGACTCGGGCTGTTCACGCCAGCCTGGCCGCCCCTCCCGAAAGCCATCCCACTAATTATAGGTCAAGCACTCTTTGTTAAATTATAAAACCCTTCTTCTTATTCGAAATGAAAAGATATGATACAATAGGAAGAGAGGAAAGAGGAGAGAAAGGGGGCAAAGAAAAATATATGTGTGTATATATACATATCATATATATATATTATATCAAAATTGGAAAAAGAGGGGAAAAATTCAATTATAAAACCCGGCTAATTTGGTATGACCAGCGAGTGTCATGCATGCTGACAGTGCTCCATTATGCAGTCATTTGGGCTCTTTCAAATTAGTTATGTTAATGTCCTGCGCAGGAATGTAACACTTGGATGGGACAAGATTCCAGCAATTAATTTCTACAGTCAGCCAAGAGACAAGCAAATTTATTTTCCGCCCTCTCGGGAAATCGGTGGCGGCGGGTGTGAGGGTGGGGGAGAGCACATCAGGGTGCGGCGAACAAGCACAACACTGCGCCTAAATAAAGCCCAAACAATGGGCGCCAATGCCTCCTCATTCATTCCATTGACAATGTTTTGCAGCTTAAACCTGTTTTATTAATTATGTTTGACATTTCCTTAATTAGTTTCATTTACACCAAATCAATCCCTGCCGCCACCCAGCCTCATTTATCATTTTAAAAAATTTGCATAGCCTGTGCTGACTTTTTCTACTTAATTATACATTAAAAGTGTCAAGCGCGCTTGCTGCCTGGCATTATCTGCTGAAAGGGCCGGGGCTGGGCGGCGCTGGCATTAATCACGGCCAGGCTGCGAGTGTTCGCCGGACGCTGGCGGGGAGGAAAGACGAAATCCTCAGCTCGAGTTCGAGAACCTGGGAACGACAGGGTCAACCACAGACCCGTGAAGAAATGAATCAGTAATCTCAGAAAACCAAGGGAACTAGACACTATACATTACACATTAAACACAATCCATTAAAAACATGAAGTAGTATTCCAAACTGGAATTGAAAAAAAAATATCATCAATAATCTAGTGATAAGGGATTAATGTTTAGTTCATAAAAGAACCCATGAGCGTAAGGTAATGAATATCAAGTTTAAACCGGAAATTACTGAATTTCATCTATTCCTATGAAACACATCATCCTATATGAAACTGTACTGTATTTTATTCTATTGCAACATTCTTTTACTATCATATTGCACTGAGCACACTTCAGGTCTGCAGATGAACTGTAGATTTTTCTCAGACTCGCAATAAGGCAGACAAACTGACAGGCTCACACCATCTTAAAGCCTTGTGGATACACACTCTCTGGAGCCTCAGACCATCAAATAGCCAGATGTGCTTTTGACTTGTGTCATATTACATATCTCTCTTTGACACACTGATCAAAGTTCTTGACATAATTCAGTTAGAGAGAATATCCTCCTAATCTCTTTCACTCTGTAGCTAAATGTCTCAGTAGACTGCCGACAACCACCTACTTGAAACCGAAATGTTTACTGTATAGAAACATAACAAAATAGGGCAAGTATCAGGAAGTATTACTTCTGAGGGAAACTGAATGCAAGAGTTAACGCAAGGAATGTAAAAAATAAAACACGACAGAGTGTGATATTATGGAAACTAATCGACGATGAGAAGATGGTGATGCTCTTTCCATCGCAAAGTGGATTCTTTTCCAATAACAACACATCCTGAAGGGTTTTATTCTTCTTATATCACAGCAATTTGCCAACAGTTCCATTTTTTTTAAATTAATTTATTTTTTTTATTCATGAACATGTCATGCTTTCTAACTTTTTATAGTTCATAGTGTTTAATATTATGGAACAGCTGCAAAACAAGTTAGCTCCTGTTATTACTTACATTATTATACATTAGCTATTATATCATAGCTTGTCACATTACCAAAGAAACCAGAAAGTCCTGAATTGTGGAACAACCCACTAGCTGTTAAAGCTCTGATATTGAGACTTCTTCCGTAAATATGAAATAAACATGTTCTAAAAGAAAGCCTGACCATATCAACAATGATTCATTTTTCACTGTTCAACAACAACACATTTTTAATCCATGTATTATTAGCCTTCGATTATGTGGTGTTCTGCCATACAAGTCCCTATGAATGAGCTGTTACTATAGAAACTGTACCGTATTAGAAAGAGCTCATTAATATAAATCTGTTGTTTGAATTGCAGCTGGTACAATCACCAGAGCTACTTGTGTAGAAAATTCATCAACACCCTCTGACTGGTCAGAATCAAGTCACCCAGTGGTATTAATATGAATACTTAGAATAATTTTATTTTTGAAAAAATATGTACTACTGAGAAATAGAGGTTCGGTTTAGTTACTGTACTTAGATATTGATTTTGTTGAAAACGAAGGATCATAAAAGTGTACCTTCCTTGAAATAAACTGTCATCCACCTCAGCCCTTGGATGAAGTGGAATGAAGATGCGATTGCGAAAGAATAAAGGCAGGGAGGAATAAATTGAAAGGCAATCTTTACAGGAGCACTGATCCACAGTGAGCTTGAAGAATAGATGCATCAAGCCACAGCCCAGCCTGTCTCTCCTTCAAGGACGATACAAAAGGCATGCTGGCCAACAAAGAGTCTAATGAAGTCACTAATGCTCTGGCATGCCATAGCAGAGGTAGCGGGCGGTATGCTTCACCACTCCACTCAGCTATTGCCCACGGCTAAGCTAGCAGGGTCATTAGCCTAAGCTATGGTGCCTAGCACAGGGCTAAAAGCACCCTGGTAATTGCACTAAGAAAGATCAATACTTGAAAAAAGACAAAAGTTAAGAAAGGAAAAATTTTATTCAACCTTGCTGTCAGAGGGATAGTGTGCTGGAATTAATTCTCCCTCTCTGTGAAAGTGGGTGAGCATCAAACATCATTATTCCAGGAAGTTCCTCATCAGCATATTAATACGGTACCAAGCGTACTTTACAGGTTTTTTTTAGTTTTTTTTTTTTTTTTTTTAATAAGCTCTGACCACGTTACGCAAAAAATATTATAATTTATATAAGTGATCTCCTGGAATGTGGCAAAAAAATGTTCCTTGAAATGCAAAACGTATTGCGAATCAAGGATTATGCCTCTTTTTAGCAGAAAAAAAATGGAGCTGGGATAAAATATGAAGATGAATTCAAACGAGTCTTGCAGAAGCCTTCATTCTACAACGGGGAGGAAAAAACGGAGTGGAAGGGAAAAAAGGAGGTAAAAAAGAAATCATTTATTTAGATGGCATACATTACCATTACTCTTGCATTGTGTCGCCACTTTTCATAATGACTAGGATAAGTGTCTCGCCTGGAATGCACACTCGACAATACTGGCAGATATTATTTGGTTAAAAGCTCAAATCCTATGGGTAAAGGAGCCTGAAAGAATAAAGAGTATCCGTCATTGCTAACGAGCTATAAGGCTAGCACATTGCCTTTATAAATCACCGTATTCGCCCTGTTTATTTAAATTCATTGGTGCCTCATTATACCTGAGCTATGCACCTTTAGGTCCGAGTTGATTAGGAGTGCCATAGCTCAAAATGGCTTTTAATTCAGTGAAATGCGCTTTGACCTTGCGCCATAACCCTGTGTGAGACATACATTGGCCAGCCCCATTAATAACCACACTTTTTTTTTTTTTTTCCAGAGCTACTGCTATGTCTCCCCTTCACCGCCTCCCTCTTTTAAAATATGTATTATTAGTTAGTCATGGCGGCACATTCATCAAACCAAATTACCCTTTGGTGTAAAACAGCTTAATTCTGCATCCCTTTACCCCTCTCTGCCATTACCTGCTCTTTAAGAATGCTGGAACTTAAAAGGGCTGATAGTATTGAGGGATAATGAGGCGAGTGCATGAGGAGAGTGTACTTGATCACCTCTTCCATGACATTTGGGATCAAGCCTATGCATCATCACCAGGGAATCATGGCCTGTTTTAATGAAAGGCTAAGAGAAGATGTATGGTTAAGGTCTTATTTGTGTAACACATGTAAGGAAATATTATGCAAAACATATTTGGAGTAAATCGGTTTAGTTTTAAGAGAGTTTAATGATTATATAGGAGCTTGACCCTACATTCACACAAGCAAGAGACGAATTGTTTTTGCTTGTAGTTTGTCTCTTGTGGGTGTGCACTGCTTAGTGTATTCCCTAGTTTCTTTCTTTTTCTTTTTCTTTTTCTTTTTAGTTCCATTAGGAAACAGTAGTAGACAAAAAGTAAATGCTTCCAAAGGTGACTAGCTAAACATAAATTAAATAACGCACTAATCAGTGTGAAAATTGGTTGTTTGATTTCCATTTTTCATGCTAGGCTCATGTACATGTTTTCATTGACAGATTAGTAAAGCAAGATAACTGTACAAGTTACATACACTAGCATCTGATGCTTCCTTCCAAAACGTTTCTTCATAATACCGGAAAACACATTTCATGAGAAAGTTCATGAGGTGGATTAGTGGTTAGCACGTTTGCCTCGGACCTCTGGGGTTGGGCGTTCAAGGTTGAGACTCCTGCCTCCATCCTTAGTGTACGGATTTTGCATGTTATCTATGTGCTACAGGGGTTTCCTCCGGGTAATCCGGTTTTCTCCCGCAGTCCAAAGACATGCACTGTAGACTGATTGGCATTTCTAAACTGTAGTCGGTAGTGTGTGAATGGATGTGTGATTGTGGCCTGCGTTGGGTTGGCAAACCATCCAGAGTGTCCCCTGGCTTGTACCACAAGTTCCATGTGATAGGCTGCAGGCTCCCCATGACCCTATGTAGGATCAGTGGTACATAAAATGGATGGATGAGAGGTCACATTACAGAATGAGATGAATCCATGGTTTCAAGTCTACCTTCCAGTTTGCATGGCAAAAACAAGAGGGAATTAATTGCAGGTGGAGAACTGAAAAAAACATTAGACAATAAACACCATAGGATAAATCTGAGGTATCATATGGGCCAGAGGTTTGGATTTGTTGATTTACTACCCCCACCCCCACCCCCCCACCCCAATTACATAATTTGCATAGATTTGAGAAAATCTCAATTGAAAATTGGTGTGAACTACTGTGAAAGTGTTGCCATTAAGATTATTTGTCTTAATTAGGTAACAAAGTAACAAGGCCTTGTACATTTGACATGTACAGGACCAAGTATTGCTGCTCTGAACAGCATCTCTTTAAACATAGCACCAAAAGAGTTCATGACAATTACTCCCATCATCATCAAGCACGAAGATCCATTACGTCCATTATTCAGAAGTTCTTTATTGCACCCTTAGGAACGGCCCACTGTGACAAAGTCAACATTTCTTATAGCTCCAGCAACTCTGTAATGACAGTGGCTAGACTCAAGGTTAAGGGCATAATGGCAAAGCCATCGCCGAGTCAAACTCACTTCCTACCGAAGACTAGACTCACAGGAGTAGAAGACATTGCCCAGTGTCCAGAGGCTTGGGCATGAAAGAGACGGATGGCTCGGACCAATTGAGTGAGTGATTAGATCAATTAAGGCATTTCAAGCAGGACCTGGATGAGGTATGAGGGAGGGGGAGAGAAAAAACAGACAAAGTCTCTGTACTCTTGTGGGACTGGGACCATCAAAACTGCCTCATTAGGCTACTGGACTCAGCCCAAGTCTACTGCCCCAAAGACAAAGGCAAGCACATTCACCAGTGCTTCTAAATAAGCCATAGAGCACGCTGATGCAGTGTGTAGCTCTGTGAAATTGTTTCACAAACATAAAGTCAATGCTGTGCTGTTTAGTGGATTGTATCATACCACATATGTGAGGAGGTCTGGGAAAATCCATCATATGTCGGAATTCTGTGGAAAAAAATTGTGGAAAATGATATGTTTTTCTGACACTAATATACTTTTACATCCCTACTATATATGTTTTAAATATATACAAACATAAATTGAACAAAATGGCATGGATTTGGTTTTGTTTAGACTACTCTTTCACCTTGCCTGGGCATCTGCCTGCAAAAGACATGTTAGGTAAGCAGACAGTTTAACAAGCATCAGTCTGCCTGAAGCTCTAAAACCTTGCTTTTTGAGTAGGTTTTCGGACAGTTACCTGCCCTAGTGAAATAGACATTAGCCTGATCAAATCAGCTGGTGAGATACAGTCGGATAACGGCTGTCAAAATATCACATCGGCGTAACAAAGAAGAGTACTTACCCACTTTGTACAGATGAAAGCAGACAAGGCTTTAAATATTTAAATGACCAAATCAGGACTGACCGAATCAATCAGAAATTATTTCCCTACTCAGTCCCTTGATCAGTCAGGTGAAGAGACGACAATGAGACTAGTGTTGACTTGAGTGACTTTAAGCTCAGGTAATGAGAAACAGATTGATACGACTGATGCTGATAATCAATATGAGAACTCATTTCCTCTTGCAAATTTGATATTAATGTTTATTTCCACAAGTAGATTACGTTATAAATGTTGACGGTCATCTTTTAGTTGAACTGAAATCTTGAAAATGCAATTCCCCCTCTTTTTGATTTTGGATGTCACTAGATTGTAAAGTGCTGGTTGAGAGAAACTACAGGGTGTCCCAGAAGTCTGCATACACAGGGGACTATGTTCGCCAGCACCGCGTCGGTTGTCCCTTCATCAGTGGGCGTTAGTGGACGTCTACTTCTCGGTCAGTCCGCAACACTCCCAGTCTTATTTTATGTATTAATAAGTTTAGTAAGAGTGTTGTGTGTGATGTGCTCACACCGTGTTTCCTGTTAAAGTCCATCACAAACTTGCGACAATTCAAGTCGATCCAGCCATAAGAATGATTTCAATACATTCTTCTTTTGTCAAGGGCATTCTTAAAGGTTATCTGAAAAACAAAACTATAACATGAACTAAATATGAAAATTTGGGGGGGCTTAGTGGTTAGCACATTTGCCTTGCACATCTGGGGTTGGGGGTTCAAATCCCGTCTCTGCTCTGTCTGCGTGGGGTTTGCATGTTCTTCCTATGCTTCCGAGGTTTCCTCCGGGTACTCCAGTTTCCTATCCCAGTCCAAAGACATGCACTGTAGGCTGATTTCTAAATTGTCCATAGTGTGTGAATAGGGTTGCGTGTGATTGTGCCCTGCAATGGGTTGGCACCCCGTCCACGCTGTCCCACGTCTTGTGCCCCGAGTCCCCTGGGATAGACTCCAGGCTTCCTGTGACCCTGTGTAGGATAAACGGTATGGAAAATGGATGGATGAAAAAATCTGAAAGACATTTTGATAAACAGTGTTATTTTCCCCAATGTATGGAGACATTTGGGACACGCTGTATAGTATAAAATGACAAAATTTCATCACATGAAGCATTTTCTCAGGCTGCCACACATATATTAGACATATATGCTGACATTTACAATTAAAAAAATGATGAACTTGCCATTTTCGTGCAACTTCTGGCAAATATTCCTCTTCTGTCTCTAGCTTACTCAGAGAGAATTCTACTAAACACTTACTTGGACAGCTTACAAACTGCATCCGGTATCTCGCACCAGTGCTATATAGAACACTTCACAGAGTAGTTAAGGCAAAGTTCTTCTTCTACCCCAGGAGAGAGGAAAGCTTACTTATCGCCAAGAAAGTAAGAGAAGATCACGTTTATAGAGAAAAAACCCCAACAAACATCTCTATTTCCCATTTACTGTGCACTGGAATGCTTTGCATAACACAGCGGTGCCTGCCGTAGGCTGTAGTGATTAACTTGTGATGGCATTATCTCAGTAATCGCCCTATAGAACAGTCTCTGCATCATGAACAGAAAACTGATGATCTGCTGACTATTCTGAGGTTTTACAGAAAGTGCCTCTGTGGAGAGCTGTTAATCGGCTAATCTGATGCGCAGAGGTACCACAATGTGTATCACGTTGTATGAATGTGTTTGTTCTTTGCGTCTAAAGATGGAAAGAGATGGTGTTATTTTCAGCGGTGATTATAGAAACAGTATAGATTATTTTTCTTATGGCAAAAAAAAATAAAAATATCCAAATCTGTGTAATCTTAGTAAATAAACTACAATCATGCTTTATTGGCTGTCCTGTTATAAGATAATCAATATACTGTACATCTACACTGTATTGTGGATTGTATTATGTTGGCACATCGATTTTATTTAGGCTTTAAATATGGCTCTTTCCTTTCTAGTTTCATATTCTTTTATAGTAAATTTGTAAATACTTTAAAACCTGTCTACGTGTCACAGTTACTTCAGCGCAAATCTATATGCCAAGATTTGAATGGCTTTCATGATTTCAGGTGATGTTTTTTGATCGACTGCCAAATGAAGACAAAAGCGTGCTCCCCCTGGACAACAGGCAGTAATTAACTGTCATACATAACTGCCTGCAGCAGGTCTCTATCTGATCAACTTGAAAAAGGCTCCAACATCAGTTTTCGGCCAACTCTGCTTCCAACTCCTCCTCTCAGTGGCTCAAGATACTATAAATAAAAAAGGGTTGTTGACAGCATGCTTACCAACACTCCATTCTTTGCAGATGGAAATAAGGAAATTAAATTTAATAAGGTCCTACATTCTTTGAAACACTATTAGCCGAGTGTTCCTGTCAATGCAACACAGCCAAAAGGGGCCTCCACTGGAACAGCACACTTCGGAGAAAGACAAGGCCTTCGGCTTCAATTTATTCCCTGGATCAACAATGTTCTCCGAGCGCTTCTATCAGTGGCACATGCCAGGCTCCAGCATGACTCTCAGGTCTGATGCAGGCCTATTAGATCATGTGTTTGTGCCCGCGGGACTGACTGGAGCACTGTGTTTAGGCTGCTCTGTCAAATGACTCGGGCTGCGTGATTTATGGGCTCTGGAAAGGTTGTGTTGCCGCTACGTGCGAACGGCCCGCATGGTAAATGGGGAAATTCTGAATTTATTAACATACAATGAATGATGATTAATGGATCGGCGCGGATCACGCAGTCTCTTTTGGATGTCTCAACACGCTTGATGTATGTGGCAATAAAAAGATATGTGTGAGCCTCTATACCGCCTCAAGCTTGTCTTCCTGCTGGCTAACATTTGGGAAGGAATACTACGATGGCTGCGAAGGGGGACATGAGGACGATGCGCAATCTACGAGGACATACTGTATGGAGTGGACAGGTGTAGTCTAACGTGCATTATTTACCATATATTACCAACAGTGTCCTCTGGATTTCCAAGACCTTGCATAGTCAACAAGGAAGCGAATAAATTAAGACGGTGCAAAGCCATGCAATTTAGGGCCAAATCAAGAAGCATTTGCTGGGCCATTCATCAAACCCCTGTATTATTAACTTTTGTATTCCATAGCACATCTTTGTCCTTTCATTTGCTTCTCTAATATCTCTTCAAAAGCGTGTGGCAGTGCTGTTTAGTGGAGAGCGCTCACCCCAGTCTTATTAGAGAGCTGAACTTTAGAAGCGTACAAAACAAAAGCACGTTTTCAGGATTCTTTCACCAACGCAGTGCACCAGGAAGTTCGAAGGGCTTCGTGTCATCCTGAGCATGACAGCAAAGAAAGCAAATTGAGATGCAAGATCACGTTGAACATGTGGTTGGTGCTTTTTTATTGTGGTAAAGGCTTTAGAGGGTTCTTTCATATAAGGGAGCAAGAGTCTAGCTGAAGCAAAGAGGTCCCATTCTTTTCAAAATCGCACACTCAGCATTATCTAGCACTTGCTTCATGCTAACATGCCTGAGTGTGTGTGTTTTTGCCTTATTTTGTCTACAGACAGGAGAAAACAAATGTACACATTTAGGACTGTCTACACATTTATACTGCCTGTGTAAATGTGTGTATTCACTATCTGCAAGCTTCTCTCTGCTGTTTTTGGATGAGATATAGACAGAATCAGGATATCACTGAGAATAAGACCAGTTTGTTGGTTCAGTTCTGCGCATATGCGTGCACACACACGCACACACACTCACACACACACCTGCCTTTCAGCTCATTACCCTCATTCTCCTAATGTGATTCGCACTTAGTGCAAATTTTTTTTTTTTTTTTTTTTTTTTTTTTTTTAACATTAGAGATTCTGATCAGTGATTCAATTTTATTACATTTTGCATATTTTTTTGTTGTTGTTTTTGGTAATCCCTAATAGAGCCTGACCTGGTAAATATTATTACATGTTCTTGCCTTTTAAAGATATGTTCTGTTTTAGACATTAAAGCTGTACCTCAGTGCCAGCTGTTCATATCAGTACAGATGGATAACTATACAGTTTTCTGCACATAGCATATATTAGACATTTTTTAAGTATTAATTAAGTCTTAATGTTGATTTTTAGCTTATTGTTTGCAGCTCTTTATAAATGGACAATTACTACATGATTGTATATGATAGTACACGGTGAAAGAATGGACACGTCCTAATGTGAGTCGCTGTAAATAATGTAGTGATGAAATAAATGAAGATAAAATACTATCATAAATGAAATAATACCTAATATAATAATATTAATAAAATAATACTCCCTCTATCTCTCTCTCTCTGTCTGCCCTTTCCAAAATGGGAGGAATACAACTGCAGAGGAAATAGGAATGGAAAATAGAAGAGAGCCACAGAGACATGATGCAGAAAAGTGAAAGTGAGAATGGTAAGCGAAGCATAAAATAACTTCAATATAACATATTCTCAGTGGACGGCAAAAGGTAAATAGCGGTAAGGAGTTGGGATGGGACTTTCTGGCTCTCACTGACCCATGGAGGAGAGAAGCAATGAACAGATGCACACACACAAACACACACACACACACACACACACACAAACACACAAACACACATATTGCACTCCAAAACCGCTTCTCTTAAAGCCCAGGAAAGGAAAGCAGCATTCCTTTCAGGGTTCTTTACAAACATGGACACAGCTTCTGTATGAACTAAAGTGAAGGACTAAAGTGTGCTTGTTTTTTTCATACTCACAGGCAGAGAAAATGGAGTGATTTTGGAAGTGACAGACACATGTGCACTCTTCTGTAGCAGTGTGTACAATCTACTCTACAAAACAGATAAAACATATGCAGACAGGTGACAAATGAAAGAAAACAAATCAGTGCCTCTGTTGCTGGCTTGGTTTGGATCCACTTGTCCCTTAGATGGAAGTGTCACAGCAAATCAATGCAAAGTTCTTCTGACTGATCACCTTTAACCTCTGATGAAACTTTTCTATCCTGATGGGAGTGGTCTCTTACAGGATGACCCCGCCCACGGGCTCACCGGATGGTTTGATGAGTAGCACATTATCATCTAAACACCAATTAGGGGAATAACACTGAACCTTTTTATTGTTTTTTTTTTTTTCTTTAACCTGTCTGTAGATACTATCAGAGTCATGTGAATCATAAGGAAAGCTTATAATATTTTTTGTTTCTTCTGATCTTAAAAAACAAACAAACAGCTTTTTAATAATCAACAGGGTACACAAAGCGCTATCCCTTAGATGCTCGTTGATATTAGAAATGTAGCAGTTTGCCTTGCGATCTGAATAGCAGCATACCTTTTTAAAGTCATTGTAAACATGAAAACTACATTAGCCTATCAAACAGCTTGATTTTAATTAGAGATAGCACCAGTCTGATAGCAAAGATTGGAACTGGGCCGATACCAGCAACAACAACAACAACAACAAAAAAGTGGATCTGATAGAGAAAAAAAAGGGAAAAAATAGATCCAGTCCTGTAACAGTGATAACATTTATATATTTTTGTCAGGATTGATTTTATTGTATTTACTGTTCCCTCCACTAATATTGGCACCCTTGGTAAATATGAGCAAAGAAGGCTGTGAAAATTTGTCTTTTTTCTTTAACTTTTTGATCTTTTGTTTTTAACAAAATCACAAAAAATACTCTGCTCTCATGGATATCAAACAATTGCAAACAAAACACAGGTTTATCAAAAAAATACATTTGTTAAATATACGTGTGCAACAATTATTGGCACCCTTTTAGTGAATACTGTATGCTACCTCCCTTTGCCAAGATAACAGCTCTGAGTCTTCACCTATAATGCCTGATGAGGTTGGAGAAAACATGGCAAATGATCTGAGACTATTCCTCCATACAGAATCTCTCCAAATCCTTCACATTTCGAGGTCCACGCTGGTGGACTCTCCTCTTCAGTTCAACCCACAGGTTATTCACTATATTTTCTGCAGTAATAAAAAACGAAAAACCCTGTGAACGAGTAGGCTTATTGATATTTATTTATTTGTTCTATTTTTATATGATCAGAATGAAACAAAAAAAAGACCTGTGAATTCTCTCTCTCTCTCTCTCTCTCTCTCTCTCTCTCTCTCTCTCTCTCTCTCTCTCGCTCTCTCTCCAATAACTACATACCAATGGCTCAAGCCACCATTACTACTGTAGCTCAAAAATGATGTTTTGGAATTAGCCACAGAGGCTTGAGATGGGATGCTTAATAAATTAGTTCCACTCATAAGAGCATTTTAAGTGCAAAAATCTGACAAATTTCTTGAAATAAAACATCTGAACAATATCTTCAAGGGTTTTTAATTTGGTATAAGAGGAATAATTGAGGAATAATTTTAAGTTGAATTTTTAGAAAATATTTAGCGTTACCACCTCGGGGTGTGCATTATTTTTTAATAATTCAACGGCCTGTCATCCATTATTCCTTACTTATATTCCTGGACTTACATGGGGGAATTACATTACATAAAATAGAAAGTATTAAATATTGTTAAATATTAACAAATAACAAAATTAAATATTAAATATTATTATTATTGGCTATAATATTTGTTGAATAGTTGCATGGGGAAACAAATCGATCCATCGCAATGAGAAGAAGAAGGACATTTGTCAGGGTGCATTTTAAGCAGGAAATAAAATGTGCTCGTTCTCCCACTGCCTTATTCTACTCTACCTACTCCACATTTACCCAACATTAGAGTGTGCCACCACCCCCACTTCCATAAGAATAAAAGGCAAAGAAAAGGCTGAGCAATGGGGGGCCATACACAGAGCGCTGAGCTGCTATACACGGTATGTGCCAGTGCTTTTCACACCAACGTTTTGCTCTATGATTAGATTGCAATTAGCATAATATCAGCTTTGTCCCCACGCAGATCAATTGTAAAGACACTAACCAAAGGTGCAGGATGCAATCGACATTCTTTCTTCTGTATATGCACATGTGTACACACATGCACACACACACACACACACACACACACACACACACACACACACACACTCACACACACACACACACACACACACACACACACACACACACACTATTTTGTCTTCTAAGGACCAAGCTGGATTTGGCCAGCACCATTATGCATTTCCTGTACAGAGCACACGTCAGGCAGCCAACTCTTCACAAATGATTAGCAGTTGAAGATTATTAGCAGCGCATCTCTTGGAACACCAGCACTTTATCGCACTCATTTTTATACCCCTCTTTTATTTCCTTTTTTTTCCCTGGATGCAACTACTGAGGCTGCCAAAGAGAGAGAAATAAATAACCAGATAAAAACAGAGGAAGTGAGGCTACAGGCTGTTGAAAGAGTTTGGGGTCTGTGTGTGTGTGTGTGTGTGTGTACGTGTGTGTGTGTGTGTGGAAGAGAGTTTGTTAGCTCTTGTGGATGACTTAGCTGTCATCCCCAGTCATAAAATCCTATTCATTGCCATATTCTGCCCCATCTCTCTCTCTCTCTTTCTCTCTCTCGCTCTCGTTCTCTCTTCCTCCCTCTGTCTCCTTATCACACAGCTGATTGGCTGCCAAAATGCACCTATGAAGGGTGGAAAGTCAGCAACCTGCACCAAAACTTCAGTGGTCTTATCTGGTCCGCACACATGCTCATGCACATCCACACACAAACACACGCATAAACAAACACACCCTCTGAGACTCTCTAGGCTCACCCGAACGTCCAACCCTCCCTTCCCTCCCTCCTTTCTTACTTCCTCTCTTCCTCTTTCACCGTCCTGCTTTCTAGAGCTTTGCATTAGAAATTGAACAGACACTGAGCCAATTTATCATGCGCTGACACATGTCATGTCCAAGGTCTTTCCGCTGAGACCTACAGTGAGTTTTGTATTTATCCCTTTGTTGTGGCTAAGGACCTACACTGCTATTAAAAAAATAAGAAATGAGGGAAGGTGAACACCAGCAACAAAACATTCACGCTGCATTTCAGAGACAGAAATTCAGCCGCCTGCCATTGCAAAGGTGAAGAAGGCTGAGAGTGTTAGAAAGCTACGTTTCCCTGAGAATCAGGCGTCTGGAATAAGTGCTTAGCTCCGAGAACGGGTAAATAACAGAAGCACTGTGGCAGAGCTACCCTACAACACTCATCCCTGTAGCAAAGTTTATGGATGTGTGCAGCCCAGTAATAGGATTGGAAATTGGGTAATGCAAGTCCTCTACTAAGTCTACATATCTGCAATAAAGTTTTACAAACCCTTGGTGACTTCCCAGCCCAAATAAAAGAATAAATGATTTAATTCAATGAATCAAAGAATTGTTTTGGCAGAAAAAGGGGAATTAATTGAAATAAGGAAAAAAAACCCTTAATATATTCATTTTGACAGCATTCATCCTGCCGATTAGAGAAAGGGGGAAGTTACCCCAACTTTTTTGGATTTAACCTTTGAGATAAAGGGAGTGAATGATGCTGATGCAAGATTGGGTAAAGAACGTGTCACGTTCATACCTATGTATTTAAACCCTGACTGACTAAATTGAAAAGGTAGATCTGACTGTTCGAGATAAAATGCTGCAGTATTGATGAGAAAACAGTCACTTTTCTCCAAATTTAATTTATAACCTGAAACGGAATTGAAGGTTTCCAGAACACCTAAAACATCAGGCGTAGAAACGATAAGGTTGGTTACATACAATAACAAATCATCAGCATATAGCGACAATTTGTATTCGATACCATATCGGACTATTCCTTTAAATAACTGGGAAGATCTTAATACGATAGACAAAGGCTTGATAGTGACAGCAAAGAGCAAAGGCGATAAGGGACAGCCTCGTCCGAGAGTAAAAAAATCTGAATGAATATCGTTAGTATGAACACTGGCTTTAGGGGATAAGTAAAGGAGGCGAATCCAAGAAATAAATTTATCCCCGAATCCGAATTTCCTCAAAACTGCAAACAAGTACTCCCACTCAACCCTGTCAAATGCTGTCTAAAGCAACCTTGTCTAAAGAAATTACAATCTCAGGAAGCTCAGCCATGTGCTTTGAATAAATTTTATTAAAGAGTGTATGGGTATTAAAAAACGTAAAAAATGACGTCCCTTTATAAAAACCATTTTGCTCATAGACGGTGGTCTATAGGAACCACATGATGTTGGGTCTTTACCCTCCTTAAGAAGGAGAGCTATAGTGGATTGTGTCATAGTTGATGGCAAAGAACCACTTTCCAAGGATTCATTGAACACAGATAAAAGCAATGGTGCCAATTTCCCAATAAATGTTTTAAAAATCCATTTGGAAACCTGTCCGGGACAGGGGTTTTGCTAGATTGCATAATTTTAATTAAATTTTACATTTCTTCGAGAGAGTGGGGAGTCTAGTTCATTGGCAGTATTAATATCAATAACAGGGTTTTGAAGACATTCATTCAATTTAGTATTGTCTGTAGGAAATACTAGTTAATCACACGGGAAGTGGTAATAATACTAGGTATCAGACAGGAAGTGGTAATAATACTAGGTATCAGACGGGAAGTGGTAACAATACTAGGTATCAGACAGGAAGTGGTAATAATACTAGGTATCAGACGGGAAGTGGTAATAATACTACGTAATCAGACGGGAAGTGGTAATAATACAAGGTATCAGACAGGAAGTGGTAATAATACTAGGTATCAGATGGGAAGTGGTAATAATACTAGTTATCAGACAGGAAGTGGTAATAATACTAGGTATCAGACGGGAAGTGATAATAATACTAGGTATCAAATGGGAAGTGGTAATAATACTAGGTATCAGAAGAGAAGTGGCCTGTTGCCATAGCTGATGTGAGAGTAAACGACTTGGCTTGTCGCCATGTTCACAGTATGAACGACGCGTATGCAGTAACAAGTGCTCTGCCTCTTTAGTCGAAATAAGATTGAATTGTGATTGCAAATCTAGACGCTGTTCAAGTAGTTCTGGAGAAGGATTCAGTGCATATCTTTGATGGAGGCTACTGATCGCAGATGTGAGTTCATTAAGCCTAGCAGTACGCCTTTTATTAGAGAGAGCGAAGTAAGAAATAATCTGCCCTCTGAGATAGGATTTAAGTGTAACAATGAATAAGAAGTGGAGTCATTCTGATTGAAGGAAAGAAAGTCATCAATAGAAGTTGAAATGAACACGCAAAATTCTTTGTTTGGCAAAAGAAGAGAGTTAAATCTCCAAAGCAGTGGGTTATGTTTATAAATAGAAAGTTTATATCTAATTGTAGAGGTGCATGGTCAGAAATTATAATATGCAAATAGTCAGAAGAAACTACATAAGGATTAAGAAAAAAAAATAATTGATCCTCAAATAGGAACGATGCACCTGGGAGATTTTTTAAGAGAGGGGTTACGGGATCTCCATGGATCGACTTCTGCCACATAAAATCAGAAAATGTTTCAGACATAGCAGATTGAGTCAGATTATGGGGATTAGACCGATCCAAGTTTGGGCCAAAACCACAGTTTAAATCAAGTCCGAAAATCAACCTTTAAAAAGGGGAGGTTGCTCACTAATCTGTTAGCGAGTTCCACATCATAAAAGTTCGGAGCATATACATTTACCAACAAAACCTGTCTTTGCTTTCGGGTACCATTGACTATAAGGTATCTACCATTCACATCAGTAATAACATTAGTGGAGGAAAACTGTGACTTTTTGCTAATTAAAATAGTGAGCCCTCTTGCCTTTGAATTAAAGTTCGAGTGGAAGACTTGACGCACCTAAGGGCAGTGTAACCTATGGTGATCTTTAATACGTAGGTGAGTCTCCTGTAAAAATACTATATACTTAAATCTCTTGACAGGATTACCCATACCGCTGACACAACATTCATTTTCACAAGTCAGGCCTACACCTTAGTGCTCATTTCCTATGTATTCTATATCGAAGTACACTCACCAGCCACTCACCTATACCCCTGCTCATTCATGTTGCTATCCATACTGCATATAAACATCATGCAGATACAGGTCAAGAGCTTCAATTCATGTTCACATTAAACATCAGAATGGAGAGTGATTTTCATGGAAAAATCTGAATGACTGTGTCATGGTTGTTAGTGCCAGACGGGCTGATTTGAGTATTTCATCTCCTGGGAGTTTCCCCACGCAAAAATATCTAGTTTTTACAATTTAGACAGAATGGTGTGAAACGCTGTGAGCATTGACAGTTCTGCAGGCAGAATGATGGGAAAGGTCAGAGGAGAATAGCCAGGCCGGTTTTAGCTGAAAAGAAGGCTACAGTAACTAAAATAAACACTCTTTACAACCATGATAAACAGAAAAGCATCTCAGAATGCACAACAAGTCAAATCTTGATGCAGACGGGGTACGACAGCAGAAGACGACATCAGGTTCTACTCTGGCACAGGCAATACAAATACAAATCATGAATGAAATAAAATGGGTCTGTGGGAGCATTCAGCTTAATCTTTATCAGTCAACAAAATGAAATATGTATGTGTGGCAGACATGAACTTGAATTAATGAATTTATTAACATTGTTAATAAAATAACATTTTTCCTCTCCATAACTTCAAGCTATGGAGTGAACAACACACATTACCAGCTAGTAGAGCATTACAGACATGTTACTGCTACCTGATTGAAGAACATTTTAATGAATAATTCATTAAAAAAAAAATTAAAAAAAACAAACAACAAAAAAAAAAACATGATTTCAATAATTATTGACATTCTTAACTCATCCAGGCCTAACACTGATGTTTCAGGAGCTGCTTTAAGGTGTTTATAAATGTTGCAGAAAAAAAATATAATATATGCTTTGTGTCAGGGAAAAAAAAACGGCTTATGATCCGGTCTCCTGACGAATAAATTCCAGTCGATCCAAATACTTCTGCTTCTAAACACAGGAAGGCTAAAGACGGCCAACTTTTCTATAAAACTGACAAGACCTCAGCGCTCAATATAATATAGCAAGGCGCACACTATTTAGATTGTCTGCTAGATCGAGAGTCACTTCACATTGCCTGTCAACCCTTTTGCCAAAGGCGGCCCGCTTTCCCTTCAACAGCCTGAGGACTCTTAAGGTCAGGCACTCTTGAGAAACTCGGACAGGAACGGGCAGCGCAGTCTGCTATTTCTGATTTACAGTGGGCTCATTCCATCTAATTTTACAGCTGGGTGAAACGCAAACACAGGAGGATACCGAGAGTGGGGCAAGGTCAAGCCAGTCAACGATGAGATAAGCTCACAAGCAGATTCATTCCCGCTTTCTCTCTCTCTCTCTCTCTCTCTCTCTCTCTCTCTCTCTCTCTCTCTCTCTCTCTCTCTCCGACACAGGAGTTTCACACACTCTAGGGTTTTAAGATACTCTGTCAAATCAGGGCAGAAGAGGGATTTGTGCAGAGACTGCCTGAATCAAGGGAAGAATGCTATATTCAAAATGGAATAGAAAAGAGTGCCGTTTAAATACAACAATAAACCTATTCTGGTTTATGAGCATCAGCAGACCAGCACATTTATTTCTGATCAGGACATATTTTCAAACTAGCCTCCGAGAGTCCCCAGGTAAGATGAACGAGAGCAGGAGCGACCCAGCGGCGTGTGGAATGTGCACTAGCTGCTAACACAGTGCTGACAGTGTAGCCAAGTGCACTCATCATCACTTTAATCAGTGAAATGTAGTTTTGTTCTCCACTCAAAGCCACCGTATGATACAAATGAATGTGGACGGAGGAGCAGACAACGGCAGGCGTAAGGTTACAGCGTGGAGATGATTGCACAGCCACCTTTTCTAAGGGAGCTGCCATGTCCCGCCATGCGCATGTCATATTCAGGGGACGGGGTGAGACAGGGCCCACTCCTCTCAGAACAATGACACTGAAGTCTGTGGTAGATGAGTGTGTGTGTGTGTGTGAGAGAGAGAAAGAGAAAGAGAGAGAGAGAGAGAGAGAGAGAGAGAGCAAGTACGAGAATGTTTAATGGATTCAGACAAACCGTACTCATCTCCTGACGGAAAAATCACCGTCTCTCTCTGGCTCAATTCAGCGGTGCTTAATAAGAAGTGACTGACTTTACAATAACGTGATGATTTGCTTCGCTGAGAATAAGATGAGAGACAGACGACTGGTAACTCACTGTCATCAAGAATGTATACTACAGTGTAGAAAGCAAGCACTCCCCACACAGCCAAGTTCCACAGTGGCCTCTTATGCCTTCCATGAACCTTATCCCGAGATATTTCCTTTATTATAGCTAATTTATTGGTGAAATTAGGTGCTGATATGTAAGTGTCCTCAGCAGACCATTTTGAATATTCGACGTAAGATTTCTTCCTGCAGCCAAGAGAATGTCAAAAAGACATTTTTGTGAAAGATGTTAAGATGTGTTCGAAGAGACAGTATGGCTGAAAATCGCCAACGAAACTATCTCAACAGATGCTAGAACAATTTCGAAATCCTCTGTTGGTTACAGAATTTGGCAAGTATCAAGCAAAGTGGCCTGGACTTCAAGTGGTGCAAATCCGAATTCACTCACAAACCAGGAAGGAAGCAGATGTAAAATCAATTCTCCAAATTGAGCACGTAAATATGAGCGGATTTAATTTAGTGAAATATTGTTTTGTAGGTATGATACTCCTAAATTAAACAAAATGATAAAAATGTGAATGAAATGCACTGGGAAAAAAAACAAAACACGTAGGCCCATTTTTGGCCATATTGTGTGATTTAAATCTAAAAGAAAGAAAGAATGAAATCAAAGCAAGTATTGCTGTGCTTGTTTTTCAGTTTTGCCTGAGCACAGAGAGCAAACTGCCAGAAAACAGTTAAGCAGCCATCCCCGGAGCATTTCAATAGTTTGGATCCTGAGACAAAGAGCTGCTTCTGCAGCAAGCCTTGACCCAAAGCCCTGCCGCCCTGAGGCCCCTGAGCCTGGATCCTTCTCGTTTCACACAGCTTGCTCCTAACACACTCGTCCCACAGCCTTTGTCTTTTTCCAAACATCTCTGCCCAGACCCACCCATGTCTAAAGAGTTCCACTTACAGAGATGGTACTTAGACATCACTAAAATACGATGAATGCTTTTTTTTCTGCTCATTCTCATTGCTTCATTGTTGTTGAATGATAAAAAAAAAAGAAGAAGAAGAAGAGAGAAACGGTTGTAGGAGCGAGGCCGAGGATTGTGGGACGGGGTGAAAGGGGGGTAGGGGCAGAAGCTGATGGGGTGAGTGCTGAAGCAAGAATATTCTTAATGGGACCCAGGTGACAATATGCTGACCAGCACTACAACTTAGCCATTACTCAGGAGGAAGGGTTAAGGTTAGTGTGTGTGTGTGTGTGTGTGTGTGTGGGGGGGGGGGGGGGGGGGGTATGAGAAAGAGTGCGAGAAAACAAGAAAGGGGGGGAAAGGTAAAGTAGGTGAAGACAGTAGGTGACCTGGGAGGAGCGGCATCTCAGAAAGATTTCTATAAAAGGCCGGTCAACTGAATTATTAAAAATTCCCACATTTTGAAGTTCACACAAACTGAACAAACTCTAAACAAATATGCGCACAAGTTTTGTTTTAATATCACACACACACACACACACACACACACACACACACACACACACACACACACACACACACACACACACACAAATATATAGACTTAGATTTCTTTCTATTGTAATTTCGTATTTTACTTTGCACATCGTTTTTATGTAGGCTAGACATTATATTTCTTTGGTTCACAATTATCAGTTATCTACAATAAGCCGATACACATCATAATTTCAAAAATGATTTATGTACAAATAATAAAATTAAATAAACATTCATTTAAAAACTGTTATGAAGGCCAAAGGCCTGTCTAAAATTATTTATCCCAATAATTGTATTAACTTATTATTGACATCAGGCTAAAGACTCACTGCCATAATGGAGATAAATAAATAAATAAATAAATAAATAAATAAATTAGGGGAAAAGAACTTTTCTCGCTTAACCCAAGTTAATTTTGCTGACTATTGTAGAGAACAACCTGCGTGAAAAATGCTATGAGCATTGACAAGCTTAAAGGCTTTTATTAACTTACTTAGTCTTACACAAGACAAGTAACTAAGAATCAGGTCTCGTTTAAATGTGTACAATTATTCATACTGAAGCAGCTGGCTGGGATTTGGTGGAACAACGCTGCCCCCTCCTGAGCAAATACAACCAATTATTCCCCTTTCAGCTTGAAAATCAATAAGAACGCTTCATATAGAATGCCGCATTTACCCAAACATTAATCGTAGGAAGGTGATAATCCAATTTAATAAGTGCATTCATATAATCTGTAATATTATTGACTGTAAATAAACTCCTCTTTAATGAAGAACCCAACATGTCAACTTTTCCTCTTGTGAGACTCGGACACTAGTGATTTTAGATGGAAACGACAGTTTTAATGTCACTCATATATATATATATATATATATACAGCGTGCTCGATAAACACTTTTAAAGAAAGGACTGCATTAACTTAGAACAGTTGAGAAAGGTGGACATTTAAGAGCAGGGAATTGTATCCAGAGAGCACGATTATCCATATTACTCATCCGTCTTTACTTCACCTCGGGTCAAGCCTACAAGCCTACACACACACATATGAGCGCACGTGAACGTGTACACTTTCTGTACACTTTCTGCCGGTCTCACACTGTCACACACCCATCCTCTGTAAACAGAGTTCCTCTCTAATATGCAGACTGCATGATCATAAAAGAAAAACCGTCAAGCCACGGCAATGCACCTCTACAACACAGTGGGCAGAAAAACATGCACATTTCACATGCAAATGCTACAGAAGCACTTCCAAAGTGGTCTTTAAAGAACACACACACAGAGAGACATACACCACTGCATAATAACTCACTTGCTAAATTCTGTGGGTCAGTTGTGCAGGAACAGACGTGTCAATCTCTCTCATATGTAACAGAATTTATCACAAAACAGGGATGGCTGGCCGTTACCATGGTCACTAATCCTCCCAACACACACACACACACACACACACACACACACACACACACACACACACACACACACACACACACACACACACACAGCCATGGTTAAATTTATTAATAAAGTATGTTCATTTAATGAATATAAATCTTAAATTTTGAGATCCTGAGACCATGAGGCTGGATGTTGTTCTATTTATTTATTTTTTGTACTCACTTTGGATATTTTTTTTTCTTCAGGTTAATTATATTAGTTAACTTAAAAGAATAACCGTTATCAGAAAGAGAAAAGAGAATATGTTCTCAACTGTGAAGTCCAAATATAATTCTTGTTGCCAAATGATACAGAGAACTATATTAGTCCTAGCCAAATCGATGGAGGAGAAATTTTCCCAGCATTCTGCCTGGCTCAGCGAGGCCTGCCTGTTTAAAATGCAGAGTATGACAGTATATCCTACACTTTCTCCCAGCAAATTAAATATTCATGTTCTACCTTGTTGTCTATAGTCTTGGGGGTAGTGAAGGTATTATATATGCCTGCCATGCAGCAGCATGAATCATACATAGCTATAGACACACGCATAAATGCAGCGTGCAGTACAGTACGTCTGCATGCAAGTGTATGCACACAACAAAACACATGTCTATGTTTATCTAATGCTTATCAAACAAGATTATAGATCTTCCTGAACTATTCAAAATCACCATGCACTGATGAGAGAAAGGGACGGTTGGGTTTTTTTTTCTTTTCATTGTGTTTTTTTAAAAGCTCTCTTTTATGCTCTCTTATGTCCCAGACCTTTAACTGTGCAAGTCTTGCTCTGGAGCCCCTTCAATTAAGCAGGAAAATTGATGTGTATCATTAATTATGTCAGTAAAACTATAAATCATCTCAGGACGGAGTAATTAATTATTTTACCGGGGTGAGGAACATGACGGAGTGGCGAGATAAATATGGGGGGATGGATATAGGAGAGAGGCAAGAATAAAGGAGTGTTTGGCCATGTGGGACAGGGGCTCACTCACACGCTCTATTTCTCCGGCCACTGGGACGTGACAGAGACGTGGCTGTTCTAGCAAGGACTTTTCCATATTAGAAGAAAACAATAAAAGCTTAGAACTCACAATTCCTCCTTATTTCTCCATCTCTCTCTCTCTCTCTCTCTCTCTCTCTCTCTCTCACACACACACACACACATACGAAAATGTAAAAACTCTGGTGAAAAAACTGACAAAGGTCTAAAATATAAATAGATTTTTATAATAATAATAAATAAATAAATAATAAGTAATTATTATTATTATTATTATTATTATTATTATTATTATTATTATTATTATTATTATTATTATTATTGTTAAATTATTATTATTATATACATTCCACAAAATAGTCACTATGTTTAAAAATTACAATACTCTTAAATGCTATGCACAGGAAAGAATTGTAAAATAAACAAATTTCTTCTAACTTTTCAAATTAACAAAACTTGTTCTTTAAAGATTTTGAGCAGATATTCTAAAATAATATAATTCCAATTACTTTATCGATTATGCATTTTAATAATTGTGGTTTTTTTTTATTATTACTTAATTTTTAAAAGCACATTTCCTTGCTTGCAAATTACTTCATGTATTTCACTAAATAAAACCATACTTTAATTACAGGTGTCTTAGATATGTCTTACATAAACTAAACAGGAAAGTATAAAATAATTGTCGGTTTTGGTTACAGAGCCATGCCAGCACGGGTAAAGAGAGAATTAGCCTGCAGACACACACAGAGCAGAGGTGATGAGAATGGATGCTAACCCCAGACCTTTTCTGTACACACACACTCCAACAGAGCTCACACTCCTCACACCACATCACGACTGCGCTTATCGATCCACTCCATGGGGAGCTGTGTGCATGTTGTGTGTGTGTGTGTGTGGGAGGGGAGAAAAAGTAAACACCGCTCAAGATGACAAAACACTGCTCCCAATAGAGACCCAGTGGTCACCCTATTCTCTCCCTAACACACACACAAACACACACAAACACACAGTTAGAAAACTAAGCGGGAAAACCTGTGGGTAATATCAAGTGTGCACTGGGCTGTTTAATCAATAGGGTCCCTCTTTTGTTCTCAGGCGTGAGGAGGAGTGAGGACTGGTGAAGGACAGGTTAATGCTGAAGGGTCAAGTGATTTCACACCAGCAACGCCAGCCGCCACCATGAGCTCCACAGCGTCTCACCATGATGACATAGTCACTCTGATTTATGACCTAGAGGACGGCAAGGTGGCAGGAAGGAGTCCACACTGTTATCTTATGGTAATGTTGCGGAGAAAACACTAGCACAAGACGAAGACAAGAGGCCCAGATTCACTATTTGCTTGTGCATATATAGATGATTTAAATGTTCCTAGATATTTAATACCTTCTGTACTATGGATTTGAATATATATATATATATATATATATATATATATATATATATATATATATATATATATATATATATATATATATATATAATATTATATGTATCATAATGTGTCGTCCCCCCCAAAAAAAAATTGATTCTGCTTTAATAATAACAATTATAATAATGTAATATTTTAATAATTACACTTTTGTATTTGAACAGTAACAAGTGAAATATGCTTTTTTTCCCCTCAGTCACAAGTGAACATTACAAACATGTAATCATATCTAAATACAACTGGGTCACAGGATCAAGCACACACACACACACACACACACACACACTGAGGCAGTAATTGTGAAGGAAAGGAGGATGTGTAAAAAGGAAAGCTGAGACAATGGAATTAATGTGGACTCTTATCACTGAACCATTATGTACTGCCTCGCCGTTCCAAACACACACTCCCACATCAAGAAGTGAAACAATGAATAACCGGCACAATGGAATTTACGGTATTGTTTCTAATAGCCACAGGAAATAACCCCACCATTATCAGTGGGTGGGAATAAAAGACAATGAATAACCCTGATTTTTTTTTTTTATCGTTTTTTTTTTTTTTTTTCTTAACAGGATCCCTGTTTTTCCATCAGGTTTCCTCTACAGTGTAGACGTGGCATTCCTTACCCAAGTTTTATCTTAATACATCGCATTTTACAGTTCTGGGACAAAATCAGGGTTCTACTGTTACTTTAAAATACAACTAACAATCAGTATATTAAACGATATGTACATTCACATATAAATATTACTTCCTACTCATTAAATATATTACTTTCATTTGTTATATTTCTGAACTCTTCTTAGAGTTTCTGACATTTTGTACAATAACAAAATGTTTTAATAATTGTCTCATAGCTACATTTATTAGCCAAAAGCATTTCTCTCAGTTATAAACGTGTTCGCTTGAAACATATTTAAGAAGAGCTTTAATTGTGAGAATCACATTCGAAAGTTTAATGCCAGATTTTTATTTGGTTTTCTCACTTTTTTTTCTTTCTGTGACACGCTGCAGGTGAAGCAGTATGACAAGCAGCGTGATGTTGGTGTTGTATGATCACTCTCTCTGAACGTCAGGAGGAATTCCAGCACCTTATCGATCCTGACTCCACAGCTCACTCAGGGGAGAGTCTGTTTTCTTAACCCACTGTACAGTATGCCACGTTTATCAATAGCAATTCTCGCCAGGGTCCCTGGAATCCCCAACCACACACACACACACACACACACACACACACACACACACACACACACACACACACACACACAGGATCATCATTTCTGGCTGTGCTTGATGAATACTAGCAGGATTCTCAGAAATTTATTTCAGGATAGTCATATCTCTTAACACACTAATACACATAATGCGCCTTTATATCTTTGCGGGGACCAAATATTTTGGTGTTTGGAACAAAATCTGTGTCTTTTTTTTTTTTTTTTTTTTTTTTTAAAGGGGTCAGGTTTAGATTTAGGTGAATTAATTAGCTGCATTAATAATTATGTCAAAGAAAGGTCCTCATAAGGATAGGTAGACAAACGTGTGTGTGTCATATTTATAGCCCACTGTATTAGAGAATTAGGCAAACTAATAGGAAAGCAATTGTGCATACAGGTTTGTTGTATTTATCATCTTCATCTTGTCACCATCACAAAGAAGAAGTCACTCCTACATACTGTACACACTCATCTTTGTTACAGGTCAAACACAGCACAGTGTTAAAATAAGACATAATTCATTAATCCCCATGACATCACTGTGTAATAATCCTGGACTCTTTTACAGAATCACATAGCCACAGAATGCACGTCAGTTGTGGTAAAAATGAATAAATAAATAAATAAATAAATAAATAAATAATAAAATACATCAGGGATATTTCATACGTTTCACTTTTGATGTGAATTCATGACCTGTTTCACAGACAAGCTTATTGATCAAATGAAACCGGCGACAGGGGACCATCTTGAAACGGAGACGAACGAGACCGTCCTGCAAATGCGAGGCGATGAAACCACAACATTCGATTTTAACAGGCACACTTTAAACGGCATTAATAGCCCAGCCAAGCACTCAGTGGATCAATTCCTACTGTTTGTGGGGAAAAAAATAGGAATGGAAATGGAAAAGGATGAGATCCTGGAGAATTCCCCTTGGTTTGGACTGTGTGTGTTCTTTTTGTGCATCACTATTTTTATTCAGCGGAATCACTCCTCCTCTCCTGCTTGATCTCTAGGTCTAGAAGCACCTAATCTGGCGCTGACTGCAGCTGTGGCCTCTCGTCGGCACTATTAAATTAAAGCACCGCAGCCCATCTATTTAATAAGCACTGTAGCGCATGATTTGAATAAGGACAGTATTAGTATTCCAGCAGAGCCACGGCTAAAAGCTGCTGACCTTTTCCTCTGCACAGGAGATCCTTGAACACATCCAGCCAAATCACAGTACCCAGTAATAAGCCATCATTGCTAAAGAGTGCTAGCATGTGGGAGGGATTTTTTTTTTCTTCCTGCACCCAAACAGCATGGGCAGTGTACTGTGATCTATCAGCTGGCTCACATCCAAAAGGTGGAGGGGGCTCAAAATGGCAGCGTGCATTGGATTTATCATGCCATATCCTCTCTCTCTTCCTGTAGAGTGGGAGGGCTCTTCTTGATACGCCATCGATTTACACACGTGTCGCCGGTGGGAAACTGATCAATGCAGGGAATCAAAATTCCTTGCAAACAATCCCATAACAAATCAGAGTCTTGACCTTTGCTAAGACATATTTAGCCTTTGATGCACACTTGAGAGAGAGAGAAAAAAAGTCAGCTTTTTTTAACCTGCGCTAAAAAACAAACAAAAGGGATTGCTATTGACATTTCTAAACTAGCACTGTTGAGAGCATTAGTGCAGACGAGCCAGTCATAACTGTTGCCCTTGAATAATAAATTAATAGCAACTTCAGAATGAAATCAGTCTTTAAGATGTGAATTGATCATTTGAGACTTGTTTAGTTTCTTGCAGAGCATTAGCACACTTTTAACACACTCTTGGCCTCGGTCCATGCGGCAATCCTATTCCATCAGTTATGATAAACAATATGGATGACTAATGGTAAGATTGTGATGGGAAATATATATGGGGGATTGGGAAATGGCCAGCTTGTTTTTTTATGTGCTGCTCGCACTGTTGATGAATATTTGTTGGTGTGGAATCATAGCTTAATGTCAGGACACAATTTGTTGCAATTAGCCAGTTGATTTATCGGATTTTCTGAGCCTTGTGCATGGGAACAATTAACACTGTGCTCTGTGGCTTTTATTAATGGGGTGCAGCCAGTCTGCGTTTTCAACAAAGCCGAGACAAAACCTGAATACAGTACCATAAGGTAGGATTGAGGATGCAGGATAGCGACTGACCCACAGTTATCATTATTACAGTAAATAGACTATCTGCAATTGCTTTACCAAGTTAATGGGGGGGTGACATTTGACAAACTAAATGAACATCAACATTCGTACAGAAGTGATGACTTGTTTGTTGGTTGTATTTAAATTTCCTTCATACAGCAGAAGTGTTGGACAATATTTTAAAAAAATCCTTTTTTTTTTTTTTTATTTCAGTATCAGTAACAATAATGTGAAGTGCAGTCAGTTAGCGCCTTACACCATAACCCTTAAACGTAAGAGTACTCGTGGACTTAATTTAAGCGGTCCAACATGTAGACTAGGAAAATATCTTAAAATAACATAAAATGCACTACAAAATGCAACAATCACAGTAAAGCCCGTCACGCTTTAGCTATAATACAGCATGGCCATTAAAGGCACGCGTTTGTAAAACTATGCAATGAAACAAATAGTTAAAAAGAGCCAAACAGATGTTCAGGCACACAATAACAGGGTTCAAGTGGAGCGGGGTGCCCCTAACTGACTAATAAACGGCCCCAAATGAGTCTGCAATTAAATTTATACACTTGATTGCACTGCTGTCATGTCCAGTACAGTCTTATCGAACACCTGGGAACCATTTCCAAATAAAACCTTAGGGAAAAAAATAGAAAAGGACAGGAAAGAGCTGAACAGAGGAGGCAGACGGGATTCTTTTATAATGCACCGACTACGGGCTAATCTAGACGACCAGCATAGAGAGAAAAAAGCCTTATAATTGCTGTTACACAAATGTTGGTTAGATCATGCATTTTCAATGTCTGAATTAGAATGGGTATTGTTTAAAAAAATCACCCAAAATAAATAAATAAATATGCAGATTATGCAAGAAATTAATTACAACCTCATTAAAATTAAAAGTTAGTCTCATGACTACTCAAAATATTATTCCATATTCACCCAACACTGCATCCCGGACATCTAAAACTTCTCTCAAGTGTCCTTAAAAAATTAAAAACAGCTTTTTGTCAATGTTTACAGAACGTGTGCAGCTTCTATTTTAGCTCCTTATCTATGCTATTCTCTATCCGTCCCCTTAGTGAAGACTTTTGCTGAGTTGACAGTTTCTCCTTCGCTCAAATATAGCCACTCATGACTCCTCTGTGAAAAGCTGTCTGACTGATCCAATGTGTTAATAAAGCTCTCTCTGGTCTAACCTGATTCAGTTATAAAATAAATAAATAAATAAAAGTCAGCAGGTTCAGTTGTTTGGTGGCTGTTTTGGTTGTTTACATGTCAAAGTTGGATGTGTCAGTGATGTCTACTACAAAAAAAAAAAAAAAAAAAAAAACACAGATGCAATGTCAGAAAACTAAGATAGAAAAGAAATCTTTTTTTTTTTTTTTTCCAAACTAGAATATAGAGCTATTTTTTTTTTTAAGGTTATTTAAATTGAATAAATCTGCAGTTAAAGCCTGACAAGTAGCACTAAAGTCTCAAAACATATGCGGTCATGAGCCAACAGCAATTCAGCTAGCACTTGTTTTCTAAATTGTTGCAGAGAACGGTTTTAACACTGATACAAAATGAGACAAGCTTTCACCAGATAAACATTACAGAATAAAGGGAAAAACTAAAACTAAAATCGCTTAAATTAGTCAAATAAATAAATAAATAAATAAAAACCCTACCATGAAATAATCTTATTCAGCTTTTATCCAGTATTTTGTGTGTTGTATTGTTTTGAATTTCAGCCTGTAAGGTGTCACCCCTCCCTCTCCTCTTCTGTGTTCTCATATTTTTTCTTTAAATGTAGTTTTTAATTAGAAATGTATCAATCTTAATATAGCATTTAATGTTCTAATGTTCTATATAAACTTGTCTTGTATTAAATCCTACAATATATCCTTTGCCATTGATCATTTTACTGTTCTATATAATGGCCGTTTAGTAAAGCACTTTCAGCTGCTTTTTGCATAAAAGGTGATATATAAATAATGAGTTGTAGTAGCAGTGTTAGTAAGGTTTTTATTTATTTATTTATTTTTTAAATTAACAATTCCGACATACTGTATTACTTCACAAAACCAACGTTTTATTCCCACACCCATGGGATTTTTTACAGCCAGAAAACAGCATGCCTAGTCCGACCATGGAGGAAGGGCATAAATTACAATGTCAGTGGCCTTATTTGATTATGTTTGCTAATTTTGTGACCTTGTCAAACAAGTACTCAGCAATCTTACCTTTTTCTTCAGTTACCTGGTTCACTGAGTAAGTAATGGCATTTTAACTTGGGCAAATGAAGCATTTTCACTCCAAGTTACTCCCAAACAATTGATTCAATATGTGCCACAGCACAAAATACCACCAGTTTCACTCTGTAAAAATAACAACCTGTGTTAAAAAAAAAAATAACACATTAAATACACCTTTCCGTTTAAGGAATATATCTCTGAAATGCTTTATGCATGAAAAAGACATTTTTGCTCAGTCCCTGTTTGGCTTCGATCACAGCTTCCCTGACAGATGACTAACAATCATCATTATGGCTGAAATGGTTACCTGCGAGTCAGGCCATAAATCTTGCTAAAATAACCAAAACCGTCTCGCTGCTTTTTTTCCCCTTAGAAGCAACCTGTCTTGAGTGCAGCCCATCTGTACGTAGTTAGTGCCGCACTCACACAGATGGCCGCCAAACACTTTCAAAGTTGTTTCGTCCGCACGTCTAACCTTACAAAGCAAACTAATTAACAGTAAACGCATCGCGGAGGAAGAAGCCATTTGAACAAGGCCCTTTTTTTGCAGAAGCTCTAATGAGGAGAAGGAGCACGAAGGGAGCTCCGGGTGCCAGAGGTTGTTCCTGGAGCTCAAGGTTTACAGTCTTCTTAAAGAGACAAATAAAACGTAGGGGTTACCTAGTGCCCTCAGCCTCTGTTAATGCGCCACAAGGTTTTAACAACTGCCTTTGAAAGGTAGAAGGTGGAGTGGGTGGGACCCTAAGGTGGGGGTGTTAAGCATGTGTGAGTGAGGTCAAAGGTATAAGTCACAGGTTTTACTAACTATATGGTAGATGAGAAAGTTTCAGCCAAAGAAAGATTTATGACTTTGATGAAATAGCATGATTAACTAAATCCTGGCATTAGTCACCATAAAGATGAAATAAAAATAAACAGGTCAAAATGTACAACTTTTTTTTTTTTTTTGGAAGTGTTCCAGTGTGTAGTCCTTACTTCTGTGTTTGTTCAATCAATAAGAAAAACAGCTCTCAAAGAACCTCCCTAACTCAGGAAACTCAATTCGCAGAAAGCAGGACGACTCCTTAGAAAGCTAATTAGATAGAACCTTACATGGGCCAACAGGAAATGTGAAACAAGCTCGCTGCCAAAAGTAATAATATTTTCACTGTTTATTTAATTATTTATGAATTTGTTCAGACAGAAGTAGGCTTAATAAAAGCAATCCCAGGGAGAACCACTGGCATTCCAATCTTATCAGTGATAGGTCCAGTGGCAAAGTTATTTAATGTGCACAATATGCACAGCTCCCCAACACAAAATACAATTAATGTGTCCAATTCAATTCAGTCATTATTGCTGCAGGGATAAACTAGTGTTCTGTGTGCTATATATCAGTAGGGTCACCTGTGTTTAAGTCTGTGATAAACATTGGTCTTAAGGTAGCAGAGACAAAAGCATATAAATCAACCGATATTCTTGAAACTAGAATACTGAAGCGCGCGTTATGTAGTCCATGCCTGGCCTCAGAGACGCATTTTTAAAAAATCTTATTTCATTTCCAGGTCTTAGTCACACTTTTCTGATAAATGCTTCACAAAGGCCTAGGCAGCAAGGAGTGCTGCTTATTCTCTTGACATATTATTTTTCAGTTATTATATATTCTCCCGGCTCACCACTCTGAGAAAATTGAGAGCGTATGCTGTGCAACTGTGTTTCCCTTTCCCTCATTCCATTGAGGGCACTTTTGAGAGAGCGAGGTGAAAAGGGGGGGAGCTCTGGAGAAAGATAGAAAAACAGAAAGAAGCGGTCTCCGCATGTCGGTTTGCCGGTTTTACATTGACCATAAGTAAGGCGTTCCTTCCTGTTCACCTCTCGAGAGCGAAAGCCCCGCAGCCATATGTAAGCAATCACAGCAAAGACATTCTTTTAGTGTGTTTCCGTAGCAGGGCTACAGAGAGACAGCCGAGGTAAACGTTAACACGTTGTGGGCTTGGAAATCCTCATGAGCTTGTCTCATTAGCAACTAATTGGCACGACTTGCCTCTGTCTTTTGTTCCACGTTCCGTTTGTCTGTCTTTCTTCTTTGGCCTCCCCCCTCCCTTTGGGAAGCAAGGGAGTTTGGGGGGTTTCAAGCACATATTTCAGAGCTGGCTAGATGCAGCAGGGGAGTCGATTCCATATTACTGTAACATAAACACTGCTGTCCTACGATTAACCTCGCAAAGCAACTGAGTGCAAAATTGAGCACTCAACCTGCACAACCAAATTAGCTTGGAGATGCAAAGATCTCTCCCCATGCTGCTCTTTCATGGCTTCTCTCAATGTCTAATACTAGAGAAAAAAACATTTCTAAATAGTGGACCAGTACTATAATTTCCCTGAGTTAGACAGAGGGCATGAATGGCCAGCTAATAGTTTGGCATAGCATTTTAGCCTGATTACAACTCATATCTATAGACAACAGATAAATTATAGGGGGAAAAAAATCAAGCAACATGTTATATTAAGGATTTGGGCCACCGCAAACCACCACAACTGCTTCAGTGTATCTTGGCATCTATTCTACATGTCTCTGCAAATTTACTGGAGAGATGAACGTCATTCTTTCTAAAGATATTCCCTTAATTGGTGTTTCGATGATGGAGGTGGAGAGCGCTGTCTAACATGTCCATTGACAATCTCCCTGAGGTGTTTGACTGGGTTGAGGTCTGGTGACTGTGAAAGCCATAGCATATCATTTACATTGTGTTCATATTCAACAAACCATTCAGTAAGCCCTTGTGAGCTTTTAATCTGCAATATGAAAAGAAACTGTTGAAACTTCTATTGTTTTTTTGCACCAAAGACAAAAAATAACTACATTTAAGCCAACAACTGAAAATCAACAAAGTAATGTTTTTATTCCACTACAGTTGATTTGGGGTTTTCTTTCAGCTATATAATATCTTCTTAAGATATTTCACCAGCTACATTTTTACAAGTATCTTTTTCAACTAACATGAAGGCACAGTCACTTATTTGTATCCGATTTCATACTTTAAATCGTCATTTAACATCAGCACCAAAGCCTGGTAACCAAGCCATATTGTCTTTTCTGATGGTTTTTACATTTCAACTAAATCGATACCTACAGAAACTAAGTGGTGGTGTTATATTACTACCACTTCCATTGAGAAACTCCCGGCTATTCAATGTGAATGTTGACTTTACCTGCATACATGCACTTAAGCATACATAAAGGAAGGGAAACCCCACAAAGACTTGTTCAGACCACAGTGACAGCACAGTGCATGTGTTATTTTCAACACAAAGATCCTCAAAGAGATTTGACGGTTACAATTACCTACATGCTCTTGAGCAAAAAGTACCGCATTACATTCGGAGACTTAGGAGGAACACTGACATCAGCACATTTCATTGCTTTCGAACACCTAAAACAAGAACTGAACCTGAACTCAGCAGCCTCAGCCTGAAGAAAAAAACTAAATTAAAAATTAAAAAATAAAGTGAAGACACAGGCCAAGGACCACTGTGTCAGTGCTTCACATTTTGCCTTATCAAAATGTGTTTCCCATATTCAAGTACTGTGACCAAGAATAACTTTTGATACTTCTAGAGGCATAGAACAGTAGAAATGTGGGTCAGATGGGCCTCAGGGAGATATGAGAAGGTAAGGTAGAGGTTGCACAAATCCACAGTTGTAGCTCACAAAATAAAGTCCTTGTTCTTAAGTGGTATTGACATTGACCTCTCTGAGTGAAACGGCCCTAACAAGGTATTAGCACAGTAAAAGCTTTCCTCACAGGAAGTGTTAGTACATATAGTGTGGCACACTATAGAAGAGAGGTCTTCTGCTCTTCTGCACTAAAAGACCAGTCTACACACACCAAGTGCAAACATAAAAACTAAACTTGTGATGGATTATAATGGAATTTTATGCACTGCTGATAGGAGGATGCTCAGGAGACGTTTGTGGTGTATCAAGGAAAGAGAACTTAACATGAACCACTGTCGATAATATACCAGCACTTTATTTTTTTAACTCCTCATATCATGTGCTTAGACCTGCAGATTTTCCAAATACCGTTTCACAATTAGTGAGTAACTATTATCTGTATCTGGATAGCAGGCCTTACTAATACTGACTGCTGACACTTCTCATAGACATGCATGTATTTTAACAACAATATCAACCAAGATGATTATTTCAGATTCCATGTACTACCACCACCACCACCACAACAGGAACATAATTTCGCCAAGAAAGAAATGAGCGTGTATATGAAAGTTGTGTGCATGTGTGTGTATTCAGAGTGTGTGCACACTGTGTCGAGTGTGCAAGGCGCTCAATGAGGAGCCTCATCTGTTCGGCGGCTGCTCAGGGCGGATGACAGGGTGTCACTGCACCAGACAGTGATGGATGCGCCACATTCCATACGCAACTCGGCCAATTGGACACATTAACAAGAGGCACCTGCTTTCCTCCCATGTACAAATCTATTAAAAGATAACAGCAATGGCGGCTTTCGCTCTGTTAGAAAAGTATTGCACACCCTGTTCTATGTGGAGCTAAGGCTTTACCTCAATATTGCTGAGCAAACAGTGCCATCTAGTGTAGACAATTCTCAGGAACTGAAAATGCATCACATAGCTGTATGTTGGAGTACTCTACATTCTGCAGTTATTTCATTTCTCATAGTTTTAGATACACAACGACTTTTTTTTTTTTTGAGAATATTGTTTAGCCATTTACACACAATGGTAGGAAAATTTATGTATGTGTCTGTAAAGGACAGTATTTAATGGCACATGTGAAAATTTTTGGCACTTAAACATTACCACGAAACAGTACATAAGACACAAAAAAGTCAGCTTGGCTCATGAGTCAAGGATGAAAATGGTGTGACAAAGACCTCAGGCAAAATTTGAAGATGAGAATTATTATTAATTATTATATGTGGAATGACTGAAAAAAGGCACACATGCAGTTTTTTTCCCCCTTAGTCTTGGAAACTAGACTAATGGCACTCTTGCACATGCTTTTAATTTTCAGTTTTCTTATTTATGTTCTTAACCTGCAGTCAGGATAGAAACCGTTCTATTTACTTGCACAAACAATGTCTGAATATTACAGCACTTACAATGTTGTTCTCTGATTATAAAATTAGTTTTAATGTGTATCATATTACATTAAGGTTCTGGCACGTTATAACACATTAGTTGACATGAATGAACCATATACTTTAGCATTAATACACCATCAACCAAAGTCAGTGATACTTGAATTAATTAATTAGTTATCTTTTTTAAATAAAGGAAATAAGCTAAATCAGTGCCTTTATAAACTATCATTCCAGCAGTAGAGTAAAATCAAGCGCACAGTTATACATATGCATCTTAATGGCTTTCCGTTGTTAAGTAGCCACATTCAAAAGTTAAGCTGAATAGCAAGTTTTAATATTTACACCCGAAGATTAAAGTTCAGTGAGTGAGAAACATAACGGAGCATGTGGTAATGTAATTTAGTTAATATTTAGGCTAAACAAATGTCAATTAATACATGGGTTAACTTACTCTTGTTACTATGATTTATTGAAGCTGACATTTATCATGTGGTAATGTTAACTAGTGCTGTAAATAATGTTAGTCTTAATATGAAGCATTACTTTTTAGTCTGTTCAATTATGGTGACTTTATTTGATATGAGGTTAGGAGTCCTATGCAAGTCAACAGAACTGTGAACATTACGGTGCCAAAAAACAACACAAAATTGCTGTTCTGCACTGGGTATCAGCTCAAACACTCTCATTCAGTCCTACATTAACATTCTCCTGAAGAAAGACACTTCCTGATTAATGTGGAGATCAGGGCCATGTTAACTCCTGCTGAGCTAGCCAGATTTCATTTGCACATTCAGATGAAACCGACCCACACCTATTTCCCACCCCTTAATCATTCATCAGTCCATTTTCCACAGAGACATTTGCATGTCTGCATCTAAGCAAGAGTTGGACAGTGTAGGAACAATATTTTGAGGTTTCAGGCATTACATGTTTTGCTCATATACTCTTGATCTGGTCTAGTGGAAAAAGCCAATTATGGACAATTTAGAAAATATACTATAAAAAGTTAATTTTCCTCAAAACACACACTTGATAAAGACATAATGCTTGGCATTCATCCTTTACAGAGACATTGTAAATCTTCCTCCCTCTGGTGGTAATGAAAGGTAAATGATTTCAATGCTCCCTCCTATAAAAAGAATTAACACTAGGCCAAGGTACTACACTGCATTTTAAACGAGTCAAGTGTTGAAGAGTTTTGGAAGACATGCTGGAATGGTAAATACCTTCATGGCTGACACTTTGTTAGAGATCTAAGAGTCCTCTTTAATGACATTTATGGCTGGTTGAGAAGTGACAATGCACAACAACAGCTTCCTTAGCAGTTCTCTATAACTCAGCAGTAAATCTGGATTTGTATTGCACTGGATGGCTCGAGTTGTCAGATATCACGCAGTGACAACCCTTTTTACCATCATTGTCGTGACAGAAATATGATATGAGAATCTGTGGTGTCACATCACTTAGCGTGATTTACCCCACGTCGCCAGGCGCCATTTTAATCAATCAAATGTGTCACTTTTTTACTGTAATGATCTTAAGGCAGAGGGAACCAGTGTTAAGTGGATGAAGAAAGGCTTATCTGCAACTTGATTTATGGTGGTGCTCCCCAAATGTAGCCGGGGTTCCATCTTCTACCTAGAAACAGCAACTCTATCACACTGGCTAATAAGTAATGCAGGAAGTCCTTCAGGCCAGAGGGGGAGGGGACACTTTTCTCCTTGTGTGATTAATCACCAAACCTATAGGCTTACATAAAACCTTACTGAAAATCACTTCAGTGGCAGACACAGTAAGCACATACTCGTGCTTTTATTATTATTATTATTATTATTATTATTATTATTATTATTATTATTATTATTATTATTATTATTACATAAAATCTCTATTAAATGTAGCTTTTACTTACTATTCAGTTTTGTTTTGTCTTTGCTTTTTTTCTGAGTTGAATGTATTTTCGTGCTTGTTGTATTTTGTTTTGCACTACAAAAGTGATAGCAGTAGACTGAAGCTTCTATCATTATTATTGCAACTAAAACAGTATCTGGGGCACAGCCAATAGACTAAAATTTACCCTGAGCTCCACCATGTGTATGGCCAATTCTGTCTTGTATACTTCTAAGTCTTCAAAGCCTAAAGCTTTATTTCCACAGTCTTTAGAGAGACAACAAACATGGTCATTTTTGGTCACACGTTTAACAATACATGCATATCCAACAACATTATCTCAGTACATTTATGTGCAAGAAACAAAGGAAGATATTTTATTGTTGAACACCTTGTTCAATCATAGAGCTGTAACTGGGGCTGTAAATGTAAAAAAAGTTTAATATTTTTTCCTCTCTGATTTTGTTTTGGAAAATTTGAGGCCATGCTGATTCATTTAGACTTGTGTCAAACAGTTGTAAGTTTCAGTGTAAATATTAAAAGTAAATGTTATATATAAATATTAAATTTGCACTTAATATAAATATATATATATATATATATATATATATATATATATATATATATATATATATATATATATATATATATATATATATAATGTAAATATAAATGTAGACATTACCTGTTTTGTTCATATGCTCATTGAACGCACCCTCTCGGAATGTGCATCATGGGAAAACACAATGCCAGTAGGGTTGCCAGGTTTACACCATACCGTGATGTAACGTGGTTGTGTGCCATTTTGAGGATGATTTAAAAACAGTATATGGCCACCAGATCTTGCTCTTTAAGAACAATTATTGATTATGACCACATGCTCACTAATGGCTAAGGGAAAATTTGCTTTGGCAAAGGGAAAATGTAAATATAGGCAGTGTAGACGTATCGACAAAGTGAAGAACCATTTCTGTTTTTTTTTTTCCCTCATGATGTCAAAACACACAATTAGGCATATTTACTGTACATAGGCATATATGCAGGATGGATCAATGTGTCCAGTTTTTATTTTAATCAGCTAATGCTGCAGGAGGAAAAAGGTGTAGTAGGACAGTGGTAGAGCTTCTACTTTCCCTTTTGAACACCAAAATCATGGGTTCAAACCTGTGCTCAGGTGACCGACTGGAGTTTTGTTTTATTTTTTCCCAGATTTCCTCTTGCGGCTCAATAAAGTACATTTATCTATCTAGCTAGCTATCTAGCTGTTTGTTTGTCAGTGCTTTACAATTTACATATACTGTAAGTGCCCATCACTTGAGAAGGCGACTCAGAAATCTGCAACTATACTTTCGTGGATACTATAGTGATCCTGAACAGATGATAATTTCTATTTTCAGGTATATATAGAAAGGGCTGATTCAGGATGCTCGTTTGGGACTGCATTGTCATCGCTACAACCGGTAAATTCTGAACTGCGTCTCCACTATGAAATTACACCAAAACAATAAGAAAATCATTGAAATTTACCTGATTCAAGTGTGTAAATTGGTTCTACAGGAATTAACTGAGTTGTGTTTACACAGTTCGTTTTTGTACATCCAAAAGGATTCGATAGAGACCAGGAATGAAAGAGAACATAGAGTTGAGGACTGGACTGGAGATCCTTGAGCTATGAGGCTCAATTACGAGGCTAGCTATTCAAGTAGCCAGTTTAGCTACTTCTAATGCACTGTCTACCTATTACCTCCACTTCTGTACAGTATGTCTGTAATTTCATAGCAGAGACTAATTTATGGATTTAACATTTGTACTACTGACCCCAAATGAATGACCTGAAGCCAAACAAATAACGCCACTACCCGCGGTCTTGTTCTCTACATCGGACATGTTGTTCCTAATCTAGCACTGTATGGTGTCTTGCTACCTCCTCCATGTTTTATCAGTGACACACACTCCAAGAGGGTGGGTAAAATTAGCATATGAATGAAACATTTAAGTTCTACATTTGTGGTTGGATAGAGTTATTATGCTTTTATCCCCATGGAGAGAGTATTGGAATTTTTTAAAAGAGCAAACCCATAGGTTACCTATTACAGAACTATACACAATCAATAGCTAATTTCTCTGCATTGATTACCACCTGGACATTTAACATGCACCCCCTGGCCAGTGTGTGTGTATGTGCATTGTCTGTATGTGTGGGAGATGTTCCCCATTGACCCCTGTGAGGATTACATTCATTGATCTCATGCAGAGGCCTAAAAACATCAAATCGTTCATTAATCTTCATAAAGCCTGCTACTGACAACAGCTGGGTCTATCTCTCTTTCTCTCTTTAACAAAGATGTAAGAACAAACATGTTTTATCAATATGCGTTTTATCAATATGGTTCCAAAAGATTTAACACTTGTCTATAGAGACACTACTGTAAATTTGTCTTTAATAATTTGGGGGAAATGAATTAATATTATGCAGTGACTATCACATTGGTTATTTTTATATTTTAGCATTTGGCAAAAGCACACATGATTATTGTCACATCTTAAGGATTTTAAGCACACACAAAGACTCTGTTTGATGGTTACAGTAGATCAAGTAGTTCTAAATTGGCTACCCAAATTCAACACAAAAGCCACATGTACACTTTATGATGAGAAATCGTGTCATTTAAAATTGCTAGTTTTCTACAGTTATGTTAAATATTCAAATTGTAGTATATGCCCATCATAATTATTTACACTGGTTAGGCTATGCTAACCGGCACCATTTACAATAGTTAGGCTATGCTAACAAGCATGATGGCAACCAGCAGTTAACAGCCAAAATAGGAATAGGAATTTATCCATTTCAATGGAACAGAAAAACTTTAGATGCACTTACCTCATTACAGTTCATATTTTCTATTTTGACTCAAAATTAACTTCACCTTAGTTCACATCAGTTCACTTCATTTCACTTCATGAATTGTGACAACTACTGAGTTCAACCGTTCTGAAAGCATCTACTTTTCCTTGGTAATCCTAGATGCTTCACCTTTCGTCTAATTTACATAAAGTCTATATTTTTGAATTTTTGAATTACAATTAATTACATTTAAAGTAACCTATAACCTATAATTTACAGAAAACATTGGTAAAAACATAAACTTATTAAATTCACCACAGTAATAGAAATAATTTTTTACAAATTGGAAATGTATATAATTAAATTGTCCGAAATTCACTTTCAAATACTTTTGTCAGCTTCCAAGCCCCATAACAAGCAGTCATTCTCAGCTTGAACAGTTTTATGTGTGGAAACGTCAAAAGAAAGGACAGACCAAAGAACATGAAGATGTGTCTTAATGGGAGGGGTGCTTCAGGGTTAACATCACCCCTCCCAGTGGCGTGAGTATTAAGGTCATTTCCTTACACTTTTCCATTCAGTCCTAAGATGTGTTGATTCCTTACGACACTGGTGTATGACATTTGTGTATTATCGAGGTGATTCTCACTTCCCCTGGTGGTTAGAATGGGTGAAATATGATGCTAATTACATACATAACTATGTTAGTATGAACATCATGTCCTACGACATTCATAACCAGCACCAATTTGGTGGACACACTGTGAGAAGGGAAGTGATGGCTATATGATAATAGTATGTACAGCCATAACATTAATACTTGCATAATATAAAAACAGCAGGTCTTGTGGGGTGTTCCTGGTATGCAGGGGTATGAAAAGTGGTCCAATGAAGGACTTGGCTGATTGGTGTACATCAAATATTACAGTGGTGCTTGAAAGTTTGCAAAACCCTTTAGAATTGTCTATATTTCTACATAAGTATAATCTAAAACATCATTAGATTTTCACACAAGATCTAAAAGTAGATAAAGAGAACCAAATTAAACAAATGAGACAAAAATATTATACTTGGTGATGAATTTATTGATGAAAATAATCCAATATTACATATCTGTGAGTGGCAAAAGTATATGAACCTCTAGGATTAGCAGTTAATTTGAATGTAAAATTAGAGTCAGATGTTTTAAATCAGTGGGATGAAAATTATGTGTGAGTGAGCGCCCTGTTTTATTTAAAGAACAGGGATCTATCAAAGTCTGATCTTGTATGTGGAAGTGTGTCATGGCATAAACAAAGGGGATTTCTGAGGAGCTCAAAAAAAAAAAATACTTGTTTATGCTCATCAGGCTGGAAAAGGTTAGAAACCCATCTCTAAAGAGTTTGGACTCTACCAATCCACAGTTAGGCAGATTGTGTACAATCTTAGTGGTTAGCACACTCACCGTTAGCATGGTAGGCTGATTGGCATGTCCAAAGTGTCCATTGTGTATGAATGGGTGTGTGAATGTGTATGTGATTGTGCCCTGCAGTGGATTGCCACCCCGTCTAAGGTGTATCCTGCCTTGTGCCCGAAGCTCCCTGGGATACTGTCCAGGTTCCCAGTGACCCTGTAGGATAAGTGGTATAGAAAATGGATGGATGGATGGATGGATGTTCCCCTCCCCAGGAGTGGTCAACCAACAAAGATCACTATAAGAGCAAGATATGTAATAGTCCGCAAGGTCACAAAGGAACCCAGGGTAACTTCTAAGCAACTAAAGGCCTCTCTCACATTGGCTAATGTTAATGTTCATGAATCTACCATCAGGAGAACACTGAACAACAGTGGTGTGCATGGCAGGGTTGCAAGCAGAAAGCCACTGCACTCCAAAAAGAAAATTGCTGTCCATCTGTAGTTTGCTAACGATCACATGGACAAGCCAATGGAAAAATGTGCTTTTTTTGTGGCTGGATGAGACCAAAATAGAATATTTGGTTTTTAATGAGAATTATGTTTGGAGAAAGAAAACACTGCATTCTAGCACAAGAACCTTATTCCATTTGTGAAACATGTTGGTGGTAGGATCATGGTTTGGGCCTGTTTTTCTCCATCTGGGCCAGGACAATTTGCCATCATTCATGGAACAATGAATTCTTAATTATACCAGCAAATTCTAATGGAAAATATCAGGACATCTGTCCATGAACTGAATCTCAAGAGAAAGTGGGTCATGCAGCAAAACAATGACCCTAAACACACAAGTCGTTCTACCAAAGAACGGTTAAAGAAGAATAAAGTGTTTTGGAATGGCCAAAACAAAGTCCTGACCATAATCCAATAGAAATGTTGGAGAAGGACCTTCATGTGAGGAAACAAATTCCACAAATTCACCAACATCCCAGAGTTTAAGCTGTTCTGTACTGAGGAACGGGCTAAAATTCCTCCAAGCCGATGTACAGGACTGATCAACAGTTACTGGAAATGTTTAGTTTCAGTTATTGCTGCACAAGGGGGTCACACCAAATACTGAAAGCAAAGGTTCCCTTACGTTTGCCACTCACAGATATGCAATATTGGATAATTTTCCTCAATAAATAACTAACCAAGTATAATATTTTTGTCTCGTTTGTTTAATTGGGTTTTCTTAATCTACTTTTAGAACTTGTGTGAAAATCTGGTGATGTTTTAGATCAAATTTATGCAGAAATATAGAAAAATATAAAGGGTTCACAAACTTTCAAGAACCACTGTACATCATATGGTCACTTAGTGACTTTGTTGGAAGGTCTCAGCATGCATGTGCATGCAAACAAGAAGGTATCTATGTAATTATCTTGTTTTCATAGAGCCCCAATTACATACATAACTAGCTATATGTAGCCACAAGATGGAGACACTGTCCCAGCATCCAGTCCTAAAACACCAGCAGCTTATCTCCTATAATGAACTTTTTTAAAAGTCCACTGAAAACAGCCATACATTCCCAGTTTTTCACTGTTTAGAAATTATTTATTATATTATTATCATTTGAAATTATAGTGAGCACATGATTACCATAAACCAACTTCAACTGACACTCTTGCACTGGTACTGATGAGGCAAGGACAACACAAGCCTCTGTACTTACTTTGCTAAAAAATTAAACACAGTGAAATTATAGATAGAAAACAGAAAGGAATATCAACGATGCTCAAATAAAGACCAGGAAGTAACATGAGAACACACTAAACACATTGTGATACTTTTGAAAAACTCCTGGTTTAACGTATTTAACAAACCTAACCCTATACTGTATTCAACAGTATCTGTCACAAAGTGACAGTGACAATGCCTATCAATACTTTCACACAACACTTCTCCTACCCTTGTTGACAAGATCCCCACCAAAAAGGCTGTCTTCAATGATACTATTTTAGATCAGCATCCTGTATGGTTTGGTACCAGGAGGTCTTAAGGAACTCTAGCATCTATGATAGTTTCCTGGACTAACACGAGACAGTCATCAAGCTGCCAACTGATTTAAGGGGCCAACAGGCACAGATAGTTTGGCCAGGGTTACCACATAGCATCACCTACTGGGCATATGTGCTGCCTTGACAGTGCATCCACTGCCTCACTGTGATGGCTAGATCTGAGGCTAACCATTTGTGAGCACACTTGGAGCGTTTTAGTGTAAGCAAGAGAGCAATTTTTCAACTTGTGCTGTCATAGTGATTGATTTAACTGTCCATCACTCCAAATGATCACTGTCCAAATGGATCAGGATGTGACAGTGTCTCAGAACAATTAGGAAGAGCCTGAGGGTCAGCGAGGCCACCCTCAATTTTAGCAAGTTAATATGTTTTGACCTCGCATTGCAGGTCCCTACACCCTGGTCCAAGCAGGTCCTCTTTTGCTGAGATGAGGATGCGCCTTTGTTGATTAATCCTGGGCAGTAGGCACACAGCTGGTCCTTGAGATTCAAACAGTGACTGCATCAGTTAAATTCCATGACAGGTTGGGCTGAACACAACATGGGCCACTGGAATAGTTAGCCACAGAGCCAAGGGCAGAGCATGAGCTTTTTCAGAGTTGCTAAGACAAGAATTTGGCAGTGTAAGAGTGAACAGAGGCATGCATACGCTCTGACACTGTGAATACTGACAACACCAGCTAATTACAGGCCCACTAGCCGGCAGGGGGCTGTGAAAATCTGCTGTCAAAGAGTAAGCAATTTGGCTGGGGTGCAGTAGGCAGCACAAAAGAGGGACATGCATGCTCTGGACCTGTTTAATAATTATAGTTCCAGAGAATGAGAGAGTGAGACAGAGGGACAAGCTATCCTGTGATTCAGAGCAAGCTGCTGAAGAACAACACACTAGATATCTTGGACATCACAGGGTGCCAGCTAAAAAGCTAAGCTAGCAATAAGAGAAACTAAGCTAGTCAGTCACAAACTGAATGCTCCTACAGATAATGAAATGGATGCATTCACTGGTGTGGAGAGAGAGAAAAAAACAGCTTTAGAGGACATAAAAACTGTTGTTCTGACTATACTCATAAGCTGCACAGGATAGCTTCAAGACCTACATGCGGTCAGACAGCATGTGCACAAATGAACATTTATTTCATGTGTGGCATGAGTGGGTCCATATATGGAAAACTAATGTTATGTGCAATGTATCATCAGCTAGCTGTAATAATGTATCATCAGCTAGCTAACATTAGTCAATTAGTCTCTTTTTAGTTTTCTAATAGCACTCTTTAGCTAGGCACGTTAATTGTTTTCTGACTCATTAAAGCAATGAGCATTGATTTCAAATTGTATTTTTAGCTAAAAGTGTTACTTGAATTTACTTGAGTTTGGTGTCTAATGTTATCTAGCTAGCATCAGACGTTAGATCTTTATTACCAAACAACAACATTGTATTAAACTATAATCTGCGAAATATAAAACAAGGCTAAATATCGCAGTTTAAATAACAGAATTAAAACACAAGCTCGTTGAACTGACACCCTCAAGCTCACTGTTAAAACTGCCAAGTTTGTTTCCAATTGATATTATCTAAATGAACCAATTTTGATTAAATAGTCAGATTTTTGAGTGTACATTGCCTAGGATTTCAGGTCAGAACTGGTGGGTAATTTGGACTCATATGTTATATGTCAGCTAACACGCTCTAAATTTTGGCATAAAGGAGGTCTGACTGCACAGTGAGCCAGCACCCAATCAGAAGAATGAGTTCAATATTATACTATAAGGAAAAAAATTTTGGGATATATTTCTTGTTAAACGGGTAAGGGATGGGTTTGTTATTTGTTTTTATTTGCTAATGTATGTTTATTTATTTAAGTGTAATATATTTACACACTCTGACAGCTTTATTAGGAACGCCTGTATACCTGCACATTCACACAGTTATCTAATCATTTGGCAGCAGCGCAATGCAAAAAAAATCATGCAGATACAGGTCAAGATCTTCAGTTAATCATGGGCACAGGCTCATCAAAACTGGACAGTTGAAATTTAGGGGGGAAAAAATCACCCGATATTTTTCCAGTATTCAACTGACCAGATTGGGTGAGTCTGTTCCCATGTTAGCCTCAGTTTCTTATTCTTGAATGACAGGAGAGGAAACTGATGTTCTCTTATGCTGTTGTAGCCCAAACACCTCATGGTTCGATGTGTTGTGCAATCAGATGTGAGTTTTGTTCTCTATACTGTATTTAAGATACCTAGTCAGGTAGAGGGCTAGCTTGTGCCTATCAATGTAGGAGATACTTGTAGCCTCAGGAAAAAATGCCTACGAAACAGTAGTGGCCAGTTATATTCTCACAGAGATTAATAAATCGGCTGCATCCCAAACTTCATATTACCATTCTATATAGTTTTTCAGTACACCATTGGTGTCACCACTATTTAAGCATACTACTGAGTATGCATCATGATGTTTGGGATGCAGCCCTGTTTATTGATTTGGCTCTCCTGGTACTGAGATCAATCTGTGCAGTACAGCACAATTCATGTTACAAAATGTTTTTTTTTTTTTTCTACCTGAGAGTATGAAACACCAAAATCTTACATCGTGTTGGATCATTTTGTGTACTTAAGCAAGCAGGGCAATAAGGGGCAACTACTCCAATTGATAGATTGTTCTTTTAATGGTGGAGAGATGGGACAGACAATGCAGCTTCTATGCATAATTAAAATAGTATCTTAATAGTCAATAAGTTAAAAATGTATACATTTTCAACGTAATTGCATTTGATCCGCAAAGTTTTTCAAATGCAATCTTAAATGTGATAAAAAAAAAATTTTTTAATAGGAATTCACTACAATAAAAATTATACAAGAAACACTTACTTGTGTATAAAAACTTAACTTGGAGATTGTCATAAAGATAATTATGACAATGACTTTTACAGAGATGATAATATCCATTGTTCAGGGGTGTCAGATTCAGTTTCTACATGGCCCACAGTGGCTTAATTGCAAGCCCTTGGATGACCAAAACCAGATGCGTTTCTGATGTATTTTAACAAGCAGTTCAATCCCCTAGAGCTCACAAAACCACAAGCCCACACACCCTGTTGTGTTTCTTTTATGTTCATGCTTAAGTCTATTAGTATACAAACTGTTTCACAATGACACTTATGGGTAATCAGAATAAACACAAATATGTGCTTAATTCACCATCCAGCTGTTTTGTGTCTGATTTTTAAGTAAACTGACTTTTTCATACAGCTTGCACAATGTTAGTCCCGATCCCTAATTTTTTATGGTGATGTACATTGTCAAAGGCATTACTCTTTTTATAAAAAATAAAAATTAAAAAAAAAAAAACTCGCTGTTGTGCCACTTGGATGGAACATGAGCAATGCAGATTGGATGGATGGTCACTATACACTTCTACCATGCATCCAGTGTGATTTAATGTAGCTTCTGTGTGAAAATAGTAGTTCATTAAAAATGACCAAATATTAGTGTATACAATAGTATGTAATGTTTTATGATTCAAATTTCTAAGCAAGAAGAGTAGATGCAGAAACACCATATTAGTGTTTAGAAGTTGACAACGTGTTCTGCAGATTTGAACAAGATTGAAAACCTGTGGTCCACGTACACAAAGCTATGAATATAAAGGCACTTGAAATGTTCTGGATGGAGGACTGGACTATCCTTTCCATCCTTGTTAGTCTTTATTGAAAGAAATAAGTTTAAGTTCAAAATATTATGCACTGCATGTTATTTACTTGAGGTACCAATAAATATGGTGCTGAGATAGTGAGGGTAAATTAAATGTTCAAATTCAGGAAATTTGTTGGTTAGATCAGGCAACAAATTGATATTTGAGATATAAAGTTAATTAATAATCTACCGCGAAAAAAAATGAAGACTACAGTCAGGATAACTAATGGCCATTATAAAAATATTCCAAAAAAGAAAATGTGAACAGTTAGAACTACCATGAATATTAAACAATAGATATCCTTTTCCTAAAATGTCCTGATCGCAATATAAGATACGTGGGATAAAGGATGACAAGACAGACCATTGCTGAGATTCTCTCCTTGGCCTCCATCATCTACAGTATGCATTGCTTCCTGACATGCCATGGGTGTTCATCATGCTGAGTTGCTGTGAAGCTCCAGAGGCTGTGAGAATAGGATGACAAGGAGCATTATAAGATGAATTGGTGATATATGTACCTACATACACATTTCCCAAACATTTCCCACACATTTCCATCACATCACAGACATGAGATTCAAAGTAGACCTGTGTATCATATAATCATATATCATGGGATCAGAAAATGTTCTACACTTACAACAAGCACTAAAAATAACTGCTCTCCCTGATGTCAGTGTCCCATAGGTTGATCAGTATGAACAGGCACCATAAGAATCCCCCATCCAATGTTGGAAAATGTTCATGACCTTTAAATTAATCACCTTCAGCACTGAGAGCAATGAATCAACTGCAGTAAACCTAAGTTTGTTTGGAAGCAAGATTCTAAAAAATAGTTTTCTTTTTACAAATAATTATGAGACACTTACAGCCTCAGGAGATGAATCATTTATAAGATAGACAAACATGATGAGCTCATAGAACACATCCAGGATGCTGAGATGGTGCAGCTGCACAGCAGATAAGTGGAGAAGAAGAAGAAAGTTAGCTTTACTCATAGAAGTGTGCTTTTTTAAAATATAAAACTCATTTATGCTTATTGAACTTACTTTGCATAGACATTTCCAAGCTAATCCCAAGCCTCAAGCAACTAAATCTCAATCAAATTCGGATAGCAACACACTTCCTCCGCCAGCCTGTCTGCTTCCTGTAGTGCATCCTGATGTCATCTTTTCCCCAGGTAAGCGACGCACACACACCCAGCCATCCACATGATGTAGAAGAAAACATGATTCATCAGACCACTCTACCTTCTTCCATTGCTCCATGGTCCAGTTCTGATGCTCGTTGTAGGTGCTTTCAGTGGTGAACAGGGGTCAGCATGGGCATTCTGTCCATTCTCCTGCTAAACAGCCCCATATGCAACAAGCTGCAATGCATTGTGTGTTCTGACACCTTTCTTTCATAGCCAGCACAAACTTTTTCAGCAATTTGTGCTACAGGAGCTCTACTGTGGGAGTACAGTACTACTTACTGAATGTAGCAAGGCATTCTATCCTCTATAATTCCCCGTCAACAAGATGTGCGTTCTCCACCTTGTGCTGGAGTCCTTCCTAGACAAGATGCAAATCTGAACGGGGTGCCTGTAAAAACATTTGTTAGCAATTGCTTCAGCAGAAAGTGTACAAGAACTTCATGCTATGGTGATAAGCTTGCCTTGCAGCCAAATGACTCTGTGGTAACATTGTGGTTTAACTCAGGATTTCTGTCCAAGGTCATGTATTTCAAGTGAATCGAATCACCATACAGTGTTCCATGAATGTGAGCCTGCAGAGTGTTCCTTGTTGTTACCAGTATGCACCCAACAGTACCATCTAGATGGGATGGCGGCCTCTGTCACAGAGGAAATGGACAAGACGGTCCCTTGTAAGCACAGGTTGGTCCACTGGGTGGTGGATGTCATCAACCTGTCTATAGACAAGGCTGGCCCTACCATAACATGCCACTCTACAAGGAGTGTATCTTCCTCATGGGCAGTTCTTACAGCTATGCCATCCTAGGAAGTCTGTGCTGTTTCTCCAGGTCCTACATGGTTAACACAACCCCTCCCAAAGCGTGACTGTGGCTAATAGGTATCAGTTTCACATAACATTGTGGCATCCCTTATCCAGGTGATCTTCACCACCCCCTGAAACAGAATTCTACCTAACTAAAGTATGTAACTGGTTGGGTGAAGTCAGATATCTTCCAGGGCTCCTTATCATTCACAACTAGTGCTGACCAGACAAGAATTCTGCAAGAAGATTCCTTAGTTACTACAAATACTACATTATATGTCACTTTATGTCTTTGCTCTAAAGTTCAAACTCTGCATCTGTAACTGTCTGTGGCAAGGTTAAGCAACAGACCTCACCACAGACAGTTAGAATATTGCATAGCTAATTTGTCAGACACCAGCACTGCAAAAAATGACATCTTAGCAGGTGAAACATCTTGAATATAATCAGATTGATCTATTTCCTGTTATCTTTCCTGTTATCTTATAATATCTTATTCCTGTTATCCTCTTCTGTTGGCAGAATTAAAGCTTGAAAATAGTTTGACAAATTCTAGAAATAGGTTTAATAATCTTATATTTGGTTTAATTTAATTTTATAGGAAATAAAAGATAAACTAAACTATATTCAGATATATTAAGATATTTTCACTTGCTAAAATGTATTATTTTTTAGAGTGAGTTCAGTTTACCAGCATTTGACTAATTGTAATTGTTATATACTGTTAAGCTTAATTAATGGTGCATGAAATGTGAATTGATTTATAAATGCATGTCCCAGTCCAAAAAGACCTACCACCCTAGGGCATAAAAATCGACCTGCTCTAGAAGAAGTGCTTAATAAATAGGCATCAACAGAATTCTGGTCAGTGTTGAACCTAGCATGTTTGTGAAGAGTTAATCTAGCCAGTTTAAAAATTTTTTTTTTTTAAGTTTCATTTTAACTAAAGAGTTACTCTAGCTCATTTTAACAAAGAAGTTACTCTAGGCCATTTTAATCTAAGAGTGCATTAACACTAATTACAGTGTAAAATGTTCTTTGTGCAATTAGTTGTCACACTGCTGACTATTTCATTTTTAGCACAAACAACCTTCACATATGATCTTCAGGATACAATTAAGAAGCTTAGAAGTGAAAATGCATACCTGCAACATCGACTGGAAACCCTCACCCAAGCACTGCACGAGCTGAAAAGACTACTGGATCACTCAAGAGGTGAGCACCAGTTGTCGTTAAAAGAATTTCATGCAGCCATCATTGTACTTTTAATATTATTGAACTCTTAGGCGTAGTAATGAAAATATCACAATGAAGTTTATTATATGGTTGTCTGGGTGACTAACAAAATGATACGTATAAGAGTAAATGTGATGGTGTCGTTCGGTTGCTGTTAATTTCAGATCGTGAATTTTCAGAAACCAGTGTAGCTCATGACAGTGACCAGTTGCATGCCTGGAATGAGTGGATTCATAATGGTAAAAAAAAAAAATAAATAAAAATTTAAAAAGCCAGAATACATTTTGCATTGCATTTTTGTGCATATCTTTCACAATTATCTCACTAACCCTCTAATAAAATGTTGCATGCTGTTTTTACAGGTATAAGTGCTGAGACACATCACCTGATTGAGCAAGCATTCTGTTTGTCAGATCATGATTTGGCAAGCACATTACTTCCAGCACACATTCTCATTCTTTTGTCCTGTACCATCATGTGTAATTTATTTGTGTTCTAGCTATGTGACATGACTGCAGGCCACTGGCACATTAGTGTATAAATGCTGCATTGAACAGACTACATTTGTCAAAGTTCAGCAAAAATGAAAATGTTCATTTGATGTAATATACAGGTGATTCCATGCTTATGGCACCGTTTAACTCTGTTTAAAAATTAACCTTTATTATAATAATTTTTAACATTGAATTTAAGAAAAATATGCATTTAAAATGTGCAATCTTTCAAAAAAAAAAATGTTGTTTCATCTTTGTCAGCGATCTCCAAGGCTTCTTTGCTGACAATGGCTCCATTTTGCTTTTTAAAAAAAGATTTCTTTTTTAAAGTAAATGTAAACACATTAAAAAAAAAAAAAAAAAAGGTTAGCTAGTATCCATGCTAGTGTAATGACAGCATTAAGAACATTCTGTTGATTTAAATAAAAATGTTTACTTTCAATTTACAATTTGGGTGACAGGGTTGTTTGCGAAGTGATCTTGTAAATCATTATCATAATGTCAGTTTTTAAAAAAAAAAACATTTAAAGAATGAGAGAACTTACTTTTCCTCTTCCCATGAACTTTAGGAAATTAGGATGATGCACCCTCCTGTATTGGAACATTCCAATTATTTCATAGGGGTTCTTGAGGTAATAGGGTTGAGTACATGTGGCACACTAAAATATTCAATATCCTTTATTTAATAACCGTTAATGTATGATTATTGAAAAGAATGCTTGTTAAATAAATATGACTTTTGAAGTATTTTAAAGAATATATTTCAAGCTAAAGTGTAGGTTGTGGAGAGTGCCACTTAATCTACAGTATGTTTAAAATAATGTTTACATTTACACACATGTAAATATTATAATCAGTGGGACACAAGTTGAACCATAACTGTGAGATCACCCATGTAATTTGTGTAGTGCTTCCATAATACATAAGCATCTTAGCAAGATTCAAGAGTCTTGAGTATGTTGAATCAGCATTTTTGTTTGCTCATACTGTTTTGGAAATGAAGGAGAATAAACATGTGAATGAAGCAGAATAAAAATGTGGCTACTGTAAGTTGCCACTCTTCAGCATTTCACCATTAAGTTAGAGTTAGACCTAATGAATAAAGACATTAGGGTTTTTTTTTGTTTGTTTTTTTTTTTTTTTGTGTGTGTGTGTGTGTGTGTGTGTGTGTGTGTGTGTGTGTGTGTGTGTGTGTGTGTGTGTTTGTGTGTGTGTGTGTGTGTGTGTGTTTATTTTAAAGTTCTTAAATGTCTCCAGAACTATTTTACTGCTTTCAACCACAAACATGGTAATCAGTTTAGCATTTGTATGTTTTCTGATTTGTGAATAAATAGTGTCATTTGTGTGATTTCTGTGTTCTCTCTTCATCATGTATCCACATGTGAAGTGGTGCAAGCATCTAACAGATAATTATTACAGCAACATAAAATGGCTCTGAATAATTTCTCTTTTGGTGAGTTTGTGTGTTTGATGTTCCACACTGCAAACATCACATTAGCTGGCAGAATTGGTCTTTGTTCAGTTAATTAAAATTGCAGTCTTGCATAGATTAGAAATCGGGCTATTTAATTTACATTTGATTGTGCTGAATTGGTATGGCAAAAGAAGTCAATTTACATTTGCAAAGACTTCTACAGGCAGAATGGAAAAAAAAAAACAAGCATGGTGGCTGATCATGTTCTTGCTTTTTGAAAAAAAAAACTGATTCATGCAATGAGATGTAATTGAGTTGGTCCAACTTAACTACATCCAATACAGTTTAAATGAAATGGATACATTAATAAAGTGATTTTTTTTTTTTTTAATGCTTGTCGAACATATACTAAAACATTTAATTGGAAAATAAATTATTAGGTAGAAATCCTTCTAATTTTATTCCCCTTATATAGAGACAAGAGAGACAAAACTTGGTTCAGATGTTTTTATTTAAAACATATAAAACACATGTGCAATACAGTTATTTACATCAAACAACCATAATTTTAGAAAAAGGAGAAAAAAAAGTCAATATGCTAAATAAACATTTGCTATTTGTTGGTGACTTACTGTATGTAGAACTTTGAAAACGTATTTAACCAAACCAGATAGTAATTGTGACAATGAAAGCATGCCTTAATAAACCATTTTTATTTATTTATTTATTTATTTATTTATTTATTTATTGCCTTTAAACCTTTATTTGCTGTTTTTGCTTCACAAGAGGGTCACACCAGAATGCAAAGGTTCACATACTTTTGCCACTCACAGATACACAATATTGGATCATTTTCCTCAATAAATAAATTACCAAGTATAATGTTTTTGTCTCAATTGTTTAATTGGGTTCTCTTTATCTACTTTTAGGACTTCTGAAAATCTGATGATGTTTTGGTAAATTTATGTAGAAATATAGAAAGTTCTAAAGGATTCACTTTCAAGTACCACTGTACGAGTATGGCTTTGTCTAACTCGAAAAAGACTAGATTTAGCAGTTTACTCCGTGTATTAAATGTGCATGGGCAATCTGTGTATGGCCATGGATAGCGATAACTCCCCCTAAAACACATTGCCTAAAACAAATAGTACAGATACCTGCTAGCTAGTGAATGCTAGCACATTCACAATCCTAAAAAGAAGAATAGAAAAGTATTATTAGATACCATATTTAACAAATGACAAAAGTAAATCAGATTATTTGAGCAAGATTTAAATTAGGAGTGGGAACAAGTAATTGAAAGTTCATAGACCTCCTATAAAGTGCATTTGAATACTCATGAAAACAGATGCTTTTATTTACATGGTTCTAAATTTCCCCAACTCTATATTCACTTAATATGACACACTAGTACCATTGTCTAATTGATATTAAACAGGGCATTGGAATAGGGAGAAAACACTTAAAACATATTTTTTTTAGCCTTTAATGTGTATTTATCTGTTTTTAATATATTTTACGTTCTGTCCAACTGTTTTTCAATACCTTTAATATGTTTTTTTATTAATAAAACATTTTATTAATATTTTTATTAATACAATATTCTTATTATTAGTTGTTGTTGTTGTTGTTGTTGTTTTTTAAAGAGATTAACTACTTTATTGTGCTTGTCATTTAAACAAACAAACAAAAAAAACCCCGATATTTAGATCTGGTTTACCATGTTATTTGGTAGAATTTCAGACGCCTTCTTTGACTCAAGTGTATGTTAACTGGTGTACTATACAGTAAAAGGTACCACACTGGCCACAAACACTGCAGATATAATACTAACGTTTAGCACCAATATGTTTTTGTGCATTACTGTGCATGCATTTAGGAAACAGCACAACATAATACATATTACATATACTCCCCATAATCCACATAGAAAATAAATGAAAAATGACTTACACAAAACTTCACAGAAGACACAGATCAATCATTTTAACAACTAATCTGTTAAATCTTAATATGCTGGATTTGCGAGGTTATAAAATGGCGAGAATGCCACAGAACTGGCTAAGCTAAAGTGTGCAGCGCTGAAGTTGATAAGCCAAGTGGTGGTCTAGCTAGCTTTTTTTTTTCTTTTTTTTTGCAAGTCGGAAAAAGGTACTGGGACAAAACATGAGGCCTTCTTCCTTAGACTCCGACATCTTGCTGGCCAGAAATTTGTATTGCTAAATTTGTTCCCTGGGCTAGCAAACTTCTGAAGTTGAACCAAATACTCACTGACAGTGTTAATTTGCACATTGTGTGAGTGAATTTAAGCAAAAGGACGCTTGGAACAATTCACCTTGCTTAACTACTTCAGTGCTATTTCATATTTCACTCAACATTATGATATACACATTCTTTGACAGCAAGGTCAATTCTTAACTCAAAAAAAACAGATACTTACCAATCTCGAATATCCAACAGCAAGAGCATCAGCCGCATCGGTCCTTGCAGAGCCAGCATAAAAAAATGGCGGTCACACACTGTGAGCATCTGTGCTTGTCTCGCACATGCGCAAATGGCACTCCCCAAATTAACTAATTCGTGTTACTAATTTGTTAATCAAATTGAAATAAATCTCATAGATGACACTATTTATACATTTTATGTTAGACTGGTTAAATATACTGTACATATGTATTCCTCCTAATTACATATGTTTAAAGAAAGTGAACAAAATTTAAATGTGTCATATCTATGAAGGGCCTGAATAATGTGTGTGTCTGTGTGTGTGTGTGTGTGTGTGTGTGTGTGTGTGTTTGTGTGTGTGTGTGTGTGTGTATTACCCTGTATATGCTTTAATATGTGTTAAATCAGATGGTGCCATGTTTTGATCAAGTTACAATGACATTTCTGTGAAATCAATGCAGAGAAACTGATTTTGCATTAAAGGCTACATGGTTTGGTTTTCACTGTGAAAGACACAGTCAGATGTGACTACAGGCTGATGAGCAGAATGTGCGCAACTTTTGGAAAAAAGTTGAAATCTGTGCCTTTAATTATCCAAATTTTACCACTCCCACTGTGTTCCTACCTCGGCCTGACTTTACTGAAGCATACACAATCACAATAATCAGTATCTAGTCTGCCAATGCTACATCTATAGAACTACATAGCTTAGTGACTAATACATCTTAGTTCTGAAATATGTACTACATCATTTTTTATTTTTTTTTTTTGCTGATTTGCACATTTATTTTGACATAGTAATTGAAATATTCCTTCCTCATTATTGTAAAAGTGGTGTGTTTTTGTAATCTAACTTGACTGAATACTGCTATGAATTGTACCACTTGCATTCACGCTGTGTTACTTGTAAGAGGAGTAAATGAGTGTTTCATTTGTGGACTTGTCATTTTGTGCAGTGTGGAAATCAGGCTTGAATACATGCATGAGTGCTGCTTTAGTGCTCTCATATTATTCCAAGCCTTTTGAGCGTCTCCAGGCTGTGAGATGAACACATCTCCCTTGTGTTGTGTGCGTGTGGTTGTGTGTGTGTGTGTCTGTCTGTGTGTGCACCCGCCTGATGAGATCTAACCCTACGCACTCGTGAAGAGGAGACTGAATGCAGAACAAGCTTGCTTGCAGTGATGCTGCACTGAAGCTGAACACTTTCTCATTTACAAGTAAGTGCTCTTTCTCTAATTATCTAAGAATATCTATATTCTCTTTATCTAATGCTATATGTAAATTTGCATTTGTATTCCTCAATTGTGAAATAACAATCTCTGCAGAGCATTTTACTGACTTTTGCAATGTATTACTTTTTTTTTAATTGCTTGTCTAAATATCCAGAATCATTACAAAAATCCAAGCTATAATTGTAACACATTATGAAAAATGTCTGTTTTACACACATCCCATGTGTCAGGGATTTCCTGTATTAATCATTGTGTTTATTTATATCTAGTTATATCACCCCATAGCTCAGAATGAATGAATTTTACTAAGAGCTGGCTTAGTGCCATTAAGGGACTACGTTTGTTTCTTGCTGCAACACTTGAAGGTGGTTTGTAAAAGTAAACTTAGCTTTCATAGCAATTTTGAAGAAATTAAGTGTTAAAATTAGAAAAGATTAGGTAATGGTTCGATATTATATAGCTTTACATCACAGTGTGCAGATTCCCTGCAGAACAGTGTGCATCTGGCTATTTGTAATTATGCACATACCCTGAACCACTCTACTACAAAGCAAATGCTAATATTACCATCTACAATTATCCAGATACTATAAATAGGAGTCTACAGATGGTGGCCATGAATCTGATCTGCTTTCAGTAATATTAGCTTAATGTAAAGTTCTGGTAGTCATAGTAATAGTACTTATATTAAGCACGTATTGCTCTTTTTTATAAAGCCACAATATAGCATTTGCAAATGCATTTTGCAGAGATACTTTTGGCCAGAGGTAAATTGTTTGTGCCTGTTTTCAAGCATAATTAATCCCTTTCTGCATCAAAAAAGTTTGCTTGTTATATATACGGCAGCCATATGAGCATAAACACAGTTTTGAAGCCTAAACACAATTAAAGCACTGTAGACATTAGTGACAGTCAGAAAAACTGGATTGTAAATTAGCACTGCGTGTTTTGGTCTGAGCTGTGTGTGCCGGGTTGCTACTGTAGTTGTCTGGTTTACCCTCAAAATTGTCATGCTTTTAAAAAACAGTGTGAGTTGGGTTTTTATGCATGTTTACTTGCCATAGATATATTTTATCACAAAATGTATAATAGTGGGAGGCTATTTTAAGAGTTTGGTAAAAGAACCAACTAGTTTCATGGAAACTAGGTGCTCTTCTAACACAGTTCTAAACAACCCTAGTCATAACATATACATCACACAAACACACATTCATTTCCTCAAATCAAACAAAATTCAACACACTAAACAGCAATTTGGCAAATTTTCCATCATATGGAGCTATCTGTATAATGGCTTGTGACAGTGATGAGAAATCTTTCCTCTATAGCTTGTCACACTTCATAACTTGATGAGTACACTTTTTCTTATAATACTGTTTCTGAAGAATGCTGAGGAACTCTGTGGCACCCACCAGTATTAAGTTGGTTTACCTTTATGACTACTGCTTCATGATTACTGCATTCATTTATCAGTTGGTGTGGTTAATCCTTTGGCATCATCTCCTCTAAGCATTCACGTCCCCCACCTGACTAGCAGGGCTGTGCATACTTGGGCTGGAGGAGAGTTCCATCCTTTTTCTCCTCAGGTCAGGTCCTCACTCTGCATTATCAGCTCATTTTTTATTTATTTTTTATTTTTTACATTTCTTGGCACCTACCAACTGGCTGTAGTGTGGCTAAGGGTGCTAATGTGGTCTAATGGTTTCCCTGACTGTACCCTGCACTGTTGGCTACAGAATAACTGCTAACCCAATGACAGAGGTGGGAGTCGGTTTCCTTTCATTCACCCCTCATTCTCCCTGTCAGTCAGTTTCTTCCTCTGCATTTTCACCATACAGTGTTCTCCATATCTCCTGCTGTCTGGCCAACCAACCTGTGGCTACATACTTCTAACATACAACTCTGTAATCCTGCAACAGTTATAATTGTGCGGTCAGTGTCTGAACATCGTGAAAGCTGAAAACAGGTTCAAACTATGTGCTTGCTGCCTCGTAATTGATCATCTGCAAGAGGCAGTGTTCAGCTCGTACATCTACTTCACTCACTGCATGCCTGTGCTGACTCAGCATGCCCAACTGACAGATTTGGACTCTTGTTCAGTGACTCAAATGCAGTTTAGGCAGTTTGCAATGGAATTCACTATGCGACAGTGCAAAGACTTTGTTGAAAGCTTTAATTCAAGCATGTCCAAACTCAGTTTTACATGCTTAAGCTAGTCAGACTAAGAGTGCATGGTTAAGTTGGTCTGAGTCACATGCCTAATGTCGCTACCTGCCTCGCACCACTGATGGTCTTACCAGACAAAATTCAATGCCCAGATATCTTTAATCATTACTCCTTAACTGGAAAGATCTTTCATATCCCATGCACATACACTCCAGGATGAGTTTATTAATAGAGAACAGTTTCTTTAGTTGATGTGGTAGTAGTATACAAAAGCCTCTTCTGGTGTAATACTCTTTACAATTCTAACTACTAAATTCAATTGTCAAAGAAATCACACCCTACTGAATAGGCTGAAATTGTACCTTTTGGGGATAGTTACCATTTTCCTGAATGTAAATTATATTTGTGAAGAGAGAATTTAATTATAACATTAATGAACTTGATGATAGCTTTCATTTAATGGGGTGTTGTGAAGCCAAAACAAACACACACCCCCAGCTTTTGGCATTAAGTCCCATTAGCTCACCCACCCGCTGTCTCTGCTTCACGCCAGATGAGTCATGGTTCTCAAGTACTCATTCATGACACTGCAGTCAACCATTACAGAGCTAAGCACTCACCACATACTGAGTGACTGCAAGACAATAATGAGTTTCCCATAATTTAGTAATGATTGTGTCTAGTAAAGTAGTAATAATGTAGTATAGGAATAATGCCCACAACACACCTCAGACTTTAAATTCTTGATCATTAGCTACACATACGATGGGATTGCTTCATTGACATATCAGACATTTGTGTATGATGGGGTTGTTTGTCTTAAATAATAATGAAAAAAAAAGTTGCAAATGCAAATAATAGAACAAAAAAACTCATTCAAGGTCAATTGCAGCTAAAATGTAGCTTACCCTAATGTATTTTTGATGATGGCCATTGTTGGTTTTTTTTTTTTTTTATCATATAGTCATGCAGAAATTAACATCTAGCTTTACTGTACTTTAACTGATTAGTTGTGTCTGGGATATGTGAAGCTATACAACTATTTTAACCACTATACTTGTACACTGTTTTTATCTAACACGTATATAAACATGCTGAAAGATGTTTCAAAGAAAAAGGCCTTGATTGATGAATGTACGGAGAGATGGCTGTGTGACTGGATGGACTAATGCATTATAGGTGGAAATGTTATAATGATTTTGCCAATCAAATTACTCAAACTGACACAAGAAGGATTGTGAAGATTATTAGATATTAATTACAAGTACAAAATCTTCACCTCATATTTGGTCATTTCAGTGATTTTCTTTGTGTTTTTTTAAAGTATGATGGACGCCTCTGCTCTAACACTGGTCAAATTAGGTAATCATTAAGTCTGTGAGCACCTTACATGGACACACAGTTATGAAAGCCCACACGATCAGACAACAAGCGTTTCTTAACAGGCTCGCTAACTGATCCTCTGAGTACAAAGCAGGCCTGTTCTTTTCATGTCACAATCGGCAAGTGGAGGGGCTGCGGCTGCGCGGCCTAAAGTGGCCAGTCCATTGAAGGCACTAAAGAGGCATGTAGTGTACAAAGCATGGGTTGTGATAATGGCGCCTGTAACACACAACCAAAATAGGGAATATTCAGTGAGCCAGAGAGGAGAGGCCAGCTGCTGCGACTATGTTGTTCTGTAGAGGTACTTATTGGCCAATAAGATTGGAATCATGCTAAAGCTGCATGATCCAAGAAAAGATAGAAGCACACATGATTACATCTGGTTACCCATTAAATCTGTATAGGTAAATATATGTTAACAAAATATTGCTAAAATGTTAAGAAAAAAACTATGAAGTTAAAAAATAATTGTATTGTATTAAAGATCAAAACTTTAAGGCTTAATATCTGTCACATTATTGTGGGATAAATAGATAGATAGACAGACAGAGACACACACACAGTACACATCCATGGTACCCGAAATTAACAGATACCATAAGGGAAATAATATGATTTCATTATATGTGAAGTACAAGTCGTAAATAACTGCTAATAACAGTAGTAAATATATAAGTAATAAGAGAGACATGCAATATTTTCATAAAGGCAAATTAAATGTGGCTGTTTTGTGTGTTTATTTGTTTTGTTCTGGATTTTTGTTGTTGTTGCATTTCAGAGCACAGATTCCACCATCCAGATGATGAACTATGCTATGGATAAGTGTGTACAAGTGAAAGGTACAGAGGGAGAGGGCTAGCATGGTGTCTCATCTCCATACCTCAGCCCAGATGATCTGCCCAGTCTGGCTGCTCCTGTTCTCCTATTCTATCAGCATCACCCCGTCTCAATCTGAACTAGGTTTGTATGGTGAAAAAAGCTATATACACTATAGTAAATATACTAACAAACTTATCTTGTCCAACTAAATATGGTGGCCTGCTCAGTTTTACAATACAGTTCTGATATGTAAGGTATCTAGTAATCAAATTCAGTGTGTTTGATTTTTAACTGATGCTCAATACTTCTCTTCCACTTCGCACCTGTGTCTGGATTATGTAATTTTATAAATTTTATTGTGAAAAAGAGAGGCACAACATTTCAGATTGATAGAATCTAGAACTATAGATTCTGCATTTTATTAAGCAGTGGACACATTTGCACATCTGTCATTGTATTTTCTGAGAGTTTGATTTCATTTGTAATGATAAAGCCCTGATAGCAGAATGTGTCATATGCTAATTTCGCATTTGTTTGCCAAAACATGGTGTTGCTCAGCCTGTAACCTAGCAACAGCAGACTTCAAACTACCTGTTTCCTCAGAGTGCGATGTGTTCACTGGGAGCTTTCCCTTTAAGAATTATTTTAAATATTTATATTGACTTTTTAGATAATTTCTAAGCAATTGCAGAATAACATTTTTAAACCCTTTCTATGAGCCAGTATGTATTTATGTTTGTAGTGGATACATAGTTTTTGAACACTTAGGGTTTCTTATGTTGTATTACAGATTGATCATGATTATTGTCACAGAAGAAACAAAAGTATACTGAATAGCACTTAAATGAGGAAAACTAAATCTCAAATCCTAACGAGTACTTTAAAATCAGGGTTTTTTTGAGGATAAACATATTATGCTTATAGAGAAAACATTTAGGGTAAAGGGTTAGGGTTTAAGTTTTCATCACAGTGGTTATAAGTTTTCTGTCTAAATGTGTCTATATTATGCTAAGGTTGATTAACTCACACAGGGCCATATTCAGAACTGATTTAAGTGTGCACAGTGAGGATTTAATACCAAAATTGTGCACATTGGTATTCAGACCTAAAACATAACTCTGGACTTAAATGACTTCAGCCCCACTCGCTGGCAGTTTGATACAACCATAATATGTCACACAGAAATGTACTGTATATTTTGGGCTTTAAAAACGTCTGGGTTACGCATGTAACCCTGTTCCCTGAGAAGGGAACGAGATGTTGTGTGAGCTTCATGCTGTGGGAAGTGCCCTCGTACATGACTGATATCTGAAGTCTGTGTGAAATCATGCCAATTTATAGGCCTGCCATGGTCAGGTGATATGGCATTTCACACGTCGTGTGATTATAAAACCTGTAAACCATGTCATCACCCTCAATTATCTGAAGCAAAGACATGATTCACAGACATGCCCCAGTATGAAAAGCTATGCAACATCTCGTTCCATTCTCAGGGAACAGGGTTACATGTGTAACACAGACATTCCCTTTCCCAAAGGGAACTCAACGTTGCGTGAGCTATTAAGCTTGAGGTTCACTGCAAGACATTCAAACCAGGGGTGGAATCCATGTCCAAACTGTACTATCAAAAAAATGTGTGTGGCATAGACCACCCCACCACAGAACACACGACTGTAAGTGTAACCCCTTGGATGAAGCCTTCGAGGAGGAGAACCCCCCTAGTGGAATGAGCCCTTATGCCCAGAGGCGTAGCAATACCGCACACGCATAAGCAATAGAGATTGTCTCCACTATCCAATTGGAGATGCGCTGTTCTGACACAGCATCACCTCTGCTGTTGCCGCCAAAGCAGACCAGCAACTGCTCCGACTTACGCCACTGTCAAGAACGGTAGACATAAATACAGAGAACCCTTACTGGACACAGTAGGTGCAATTTCTCTTGTTCCGGTGTGAGGAACAGAGGAGGGCAAAAAGCCTGCAACACTATTGGCTGGGCAGCAGATGTAGGCACTTTAGAAATATAATCCAGCCTAGGATATAGGAAGGCCTTGGCTAATCCCGGGGCAAAGTCAAGACAGGAAGGGGCAAAAGAGCGAGCTTGTAGATCTCCTACTCACTTGAAAGCTCAAATGGGGTGTCTGACAGACCTTCCAGGAATACAGAAAAGTTACAGGAAGGTATGAATGGTCTGCCTCAGCCACCTGACAACACACATAAACCTCGATGTTAGAGGATGTTGTCCCACAGAGGCTCCATCAATAGAGGCATGGCTGGCTGAAATGGCAGCCACATAGACCCTAATTGTAGAAGGAGCAAACCCTGCTGAAAAAACTCCTGGACTATTGTGCAGTCTACTAGCACATACAGTTTTCTCATGGATGGTGCTCTAGCGTTCAACATGGTCTCTATGACCTTGGTTGAGAGACCAGAATCTATGAGCTGGTGCCCCTCAGGGGCCAGACCCACAGTTTCCATAGTTCTGGCTGAGGGCGATAAATCAACCCTCTGGCTTGAGATAGTAGATCCTTGTGAATAGGAATCTCCTAGGGAGTGCCGTCTAGCAGGGATATTATGTCCGAGAACCATATTCAAGCTGACCAATAAGGTGCTATTAGCAGCAAACGTAGACGGTCGTGGTCTCGCTAGAATTTGTGGGCGCAATCAGGGGAAAGGCGTACAGACATGACCTCGGGCATGTGTGTACCACGGCATCCAGCCCCAATGTTGCTGGAGGAGAGAGGGAGAACCACTGCAGGTAGTGTGTTGTCTCCTCAGAGGCGAACACATCCACTTCCACCTGGCCGAACCTCTATCATAACCTATAGTTTGGTGGTTCTGCCTTTTATGCCTTCTTTTAAGTTAATAATAATTAATTCCATAATTATGAATGAAATGCAAATAAAAACTTTATTCTCTCCTTTTCCACAAGTTGTTTCACAGTAACTGGTCTCATAAACAGAAAACACATTACTCACATTAACATTAACACATGAACTAAATTCTGAAGAATAAATTAAGATTTCTTAACTTATTGAATGTTAATTCATATTAACAGAATTAATTAACTGAATTCTAAAAAAAAACTCCTGTTGGGCTCACATTCACTCGCCGCAAACAAAGCATTTCTACTTCATCCTTGAACATCAAACTGGTCACATATAATATAAACTTTCTTATTTATTAACATTAACTGGGTATGAAATATACTACTCTACAAATAATTTTTTTGTGCAATATATAGTTTTTTGTCAAATTTTGATTTAAATCTTTCAACAGTGTATTGGTGCTTTATTTCAACACGAGCAGTGCGGGAAATTCTTTTTTGACTCGATACCGAAATGCCTGCTTCAGTGCTGCAGTGTCTGGTGTAAAATTTTATCAGTGCAGAGCTTACAAACTGCAGGAGGTTTTTTTGTCATTCCACACATGAAAGGCAAGACACACTTGTCTTTGTACTCCTCACCTGGTTGCCGCCACACACGCTTGACACCATCTGAACCAAATAAGTTTATCTTGGTCTCATCAGAACACAGGACATGGTTCCAGTAATCCATGTCCTTAGTCTGCATGTCTTCAGCAAACTGTTTGCGGGCTTTCTTGTGCATCATCTTTAGAAGAGGCTTCCTTCTGGGACGACAGTCATGCAGACCAATTTGATGCAGCGTGCGGCGTATGGTCTGAGCACTGACAGGCTGACCCCCCCACCCCTTCAACCTCTGCAGAAATGCTGGCAGCACTCATACGTCTATTTCCCAAAGACAACATCTGGATATGACGCTGAGCACGTGCACTCAACTTCTTTGGTTGACCATGGCGAGGCCTGTTCTGAGTGGAACCTGTCCTGTTAAACCGCTGTATGGTCTTGGCCACCGTGCTGCAGCTCAGTGTCAGGGTCTTGGCAATCTTCTTATAGCCTAGGCCATCTTTATGTAGAGCAACAATTCTTTTTTTCAGATCCTCAGAGAGATCTTTGCCATGAGGTGCCATGTTGAACTTCCAGTGACCAGTATGAGGGAGTGTGAGAGCAATGACACCAAATTTAACACACCTGCTCCCCATTCACACCTGAGACCTTGTAACACTAACAATTCAATTGGCAGTTGGCTAATTGGGCCCAATTTGGACATTTTCACTTAGGGGTGTACTCACTTTTTTTGCCAGCGGTTTAGACATTAATGGCTGTGTGTTGAGTTATTTTGAGGGGACAGCAAATTTACACTGTTACACAAGCTGTACACTCACTACACTACATTATAGCAAAGTGTCATTTCTTCAGTGTTGTCACATGAAAAATTATAATCAAATATTTACAAAAATGTGAGGGGTGTACTCACTTTTATGAAATACTGTATATATATATATATATATATATATATATATATATATATATATATATATATATATATATATATATATATATATATATATATATATATACACATACAGTGAGGGAAAAAAGTATTTGATCCCCTGCTGATTTTGTACGTTTGCCCACTGACAAAGAAATGATCAGTCTATAATTTTAATGGTAGATTTATTTGAACAGTGAGAGACAGAATAACAACAAAAAAATCCAGAAAAACGCATGTCAAAAATTTTATAAATTAATTTGCATTTTAATGAGGGAAATAAGTATTTGACCCCTCTGCAAAACATTCAATTCAATTCAATTCAATTTTATTTGTATAGCGCTTTTTACAATAGACATTGTCTCAAAGCAGCTTTACAGAAATATCAACACGGTATACAGATAACATGACTTAGTACTTGGTTTAAAAACCCTTGTTGGCAATCACAGAGGTCAGACGTTTCTTGTAGTTGGCCACCAGGTTTGCACACATCTCAGGAGCGATTTTGTCGCACTCCTCTTTGCAGATCTTCTCCAAATCATTAAGGTTTCGAGGCTGACGTTTGGCAACTCGAACCTTCAGCTCTCTCCACAGATTTTCTATGGGATTAAGGTCTGGAGACTGGCTAGGCCACTCCAGGACCTTAATGTGCTTCTTCTTAAGCCACTCCTTTGTTGCCTTGGCCGTGTGTTTTGAGTCATTGTCATGCTGGAATACCCATCCACGACCCATTTTCAATGCCCTGGCTGAGGGAAGGAGGTTTTCACCCAAGATTTGACGGTACATGGCCCCGTCCATCGTCCCTTTGATGCGGTGAAGTTGTCCTGTCCCCTTAGCAGAAAAACACCCCCAAAGCATAATGTTTCCACATCCATGTTTGACGGTGAGGATGGTGTTCTTGGGGTCATAGGCAGCATTCCTCCTCCTCCAAACACGGCGAGTTGAGTTGATGCCAAAGAGCTCCATTTTGGTCTCATCTGACCTCAACACTTTCACCCAGTTGTCCTCTGAATCATTCAGATGTTCATTGGCAAACTTCAGACGGGCATGTATATGTGCTTTCTTGAGCAGCGGACCTTGCGCGCGCTGCAGAATTTCAGTCCTTCACGGCGTAGTGTGTTACCAATTGTTTTCTTGGTGACTATGGTCCCAGCTGCCTTGAGATCATTGACAAGATCCTCCCGTGTAGTTCTGGGCTGATTCCTCACTGTTCTCATGATCGTTGCAACTCCACGAGGTGAGATCTTGCATGGAGCCCCAGGCCGAGGGAGATCGACAGTTCTTTTGTGCTTCTTCCATTTGCGAATAATCGCACCAACTGTTGTCCCCTTCTCACCAAGCTGCTTGGCAATGGTCTTGTAGCCCATTCCAGACTTGTGTAGGTCTACAATCTTGTCCCTGACATCCTTGGAGAGCTCTTTGGTCTTGGCCATGGTGGAGAGTTTGGAATCTGATTGATTGATTGCTTCTGTGGACAGGTGTCTTTTATACAGGTAACAAACTGATATTAGGAGCACTCCCTTTAAGAGTGTGCTCCTAATCTCAGCTCGTTACCTGTATAAAAGACACCTGGGAGCCAGAAATCTTTCTGATTGAGAGGGGGTCAAATACTTTTTTCCCTCATTAAAATGCAAATTAATTTATAAAATTTTTGACATGCGTTTTTCTGGATTTTTTTGTTGTTATTCTGTCTCTCACTGTTCAAATACAACTACCATTAAAATTATAGACTGATCATTTCTTTGTCAGTGGGCAAACGTACAAAATCAGCAGGGGATCAAATACTTTTTTCCCACACTGTATATATATATATATATATATATATATATATATATATATATATATATATATATATATATATATATATATATATATATATATATAGAGAGAGAGAGAGAGAGAGAGAGATTGATAGACTGATAGATTCCAGAAAGTTCCACAAGGTGCTTGGTTGAATGGAAACTGCTATTTGAAAAATGGCTTCATTCTCCAGCTGTCCTGTTTTGTTTTCAGTGTTTGCAGAGTTAGTGGCACTATATAGTGGTCCACATTATATTTTATACACAAATACAAATATTTGGAGCTCTAAACAGATACAGATAGTGGCATGGCATTACAGCCTAGAAACACACCTATATTTTTAGGATTGTTACAAGATTCCGTCAAGGATCTAGTAGATACACGTAGGTCTGGGTGATGCTGCCAGAATCACATTAATGATCATTTAAGCATCTTGACATCTTCAGAAAAATTTAATGAAGTTTTTTAAACCAGGAAAAATTACAAACTTTTAGATTGTATAAAAGTTGCATAACAATAGTAACCAAAATCCAGTGTCATTTACAATACAAACATCATACCGAACATCTCTTTCTGTGGGTTTTAGAGACATAAAACCACTGGCTGAAATGAGCAGTACCGACAAAAAAGAAATACTCTGCCTCTACTACTTTTATCCCTCTCACAGAACTATCCACAGTCCAAAGCCTGCTAATTTTGCTCAAAGACCAATTGACTACAATGGAGCTAGAAGGGTATCTATGTAATGGCAAAAGATTTTTTTTAAATGTGTCAGTGCATGAAATTAGATTACACAGTGTAGTTGATGGGTAAATGAACAAGCAGATAAATAATAATGTTTTTCCTTCCTATGGCACGAATGAAAAACCCTCCCTAGATGAGCAGATTTGTCAAATGAAACTTTATCATTCTTATCCATTTATGGTAAACTAAAGGGTAGATATTGAAATTACGCTGCTAAATATGACTAGCGTTAGCTACGTACAACATAGTCCATCAACTGTCTTAGCACATTTAGCCTAAACTTTACAAGAGTCCACTTTTGGTCATATCACAATTGAGAATAAACCCAAATTCATTGCTTTAGTAGAATTTATTTGGAAATGAAATGATACTCACCTTGAAATGTCCTTTGTATCATACTGTTCAGTCTACAGGTCCTCTAACACAGTCTTAACTGTCTCAATTTGCCGAGGCATGTTAAATGGGTAGAGGAGGGGCATTGAAATCCTGAACTCAAGGTGGAGAAAAATTAAGTTATCAAGTTAATTTCATTAAGTTACTACAACTTCAATTTTGTTTTAATCAATTAATGCAGAAATTTCAGGTTAAATTATACACACTAAGTTGATGTAATTATCAACATTGTTATGCCAACACAACTCATCAAAATAATGTTTGCAACTTAAAATATTTATTAAATCAATAAATTACAATGTTTATCTTGTAACCACACATTTAATTAAGTTGTGGTAATTTGTAACAGAGGCTTGTAACAATAGTGAATTACTTTCTGCTCTTGGGCTGAATTTACTGAGACAAATTGGCAGAGGTTTAAATAAGACAGGTTCCACCTGCACTCCCTAAGCAGGTTCTAATCACTGGCACCCAATCTTTAACACCTGATTCTAACTTTATGGATTTAAAGGTGTGATAAATGTAGGGGTGTACTTACTTTTTCCATGTGACTGATCTGTTTTTTGTTTTTCAGTTAATTAAAATTGTGAAAATTACTACAAAATGTCAACATGTCATTTGATAAAGTGTATCAACTTTATTTATAGTGTCACAGATCGGAGTTGAGCCAGAAGCAGGTGCAGATAGTGACATTTATTAGAAGAAACATACCGAGAAACAAAGACACTAAGAAAACTTGACTAAACACACTGTGGCAAGAAACAAACACCGAGACATAAACAACGTGAGTCAAACATGGAACACAGGGGTCTAAGACAACGAAAGACAGTGAATCAGTGCAGACAATGGCTATATATACACATGAGTGCTCATTAACCAAAACGTGAATCAGGTGCAGGTGGTCATGTGACATGTAGTGCAGTGCAGTGGCTGATGGGAAGTGGAGTCCAGAGCTTCCTGATACGTGACACAACCCTCCCCCAAGGGCGCTACTCCCGGAGCGCCCAAAATTATACGTCCTCCATCTGGTGGTCCTGGCCCCCTGGAGAAAATGTCCCCCGCAAAATCAGGAGGCCGGGCGGCTTCTACAATGGCACAGGGAGGCTGAGATATTTCCTCGGCAGAGCATGAAAGCGGCGCGACGTCCCCAGCTGAACTGGAAGGCCGAGAGAAGTCCTCCGTGTGGCCAGGGAGAGGAGCGTGGGTCTCCTCGAAGCAGAAGGGGGGAACGCTAGTTGCCATGGAGCAGGCGGGCTGAGCGACGACCTCAGCTGGACGGGGAGGCTGAGCGACGACCTCAGCTGGACGGGGAGGCTGAGCGACGTCCTCAGCTGGACGGGGAGGCTGAGCGACGACCTCAGCTGGACGGGGAGGCTGAGCGACGACCTCAGCTGGACGGGGAGGCTGAGCGACGACCTCAGCTGGACGGGGAGGCTGAGCGACGACCTCAGCTGGACGGGGAGGCTGAGCGACGACCTCAGCTGGACGGGGAGGCTGAGCGACGACCTCAGCTGGACGGGGAGGCTGAGCGACGACCTCAGCTGGACGGGGAGGCTGAGGCTCTGAGGTCACTATGTGAACCTTGGGCATGGGCAGAGCTTGGCTGGCCGTGTCGGCGGACTGGGGCATGGGCGGAGCTTGGCTGTGCGTGTCGGCGGACTGGGGCATGGGCGGAGCTTGGCGGTGCGTGTCGGCGGACTGGGGCATGGGCGGAGCTTGGCGGTGCGTGTCGGCGGACTGTGGCGTGAGCCGAGCTTGGCGGTGCGTGTCGGCGGACTGTGGCGTGAGCCGAGCTTGGCGGTGCGTGTCGGCGGACTGTGGCGTGAGCCGAGCTTGGCGGTGCGTGTCGGCGGACTGTGGCGTGAGCCGAGCTTGGCGGTGCGTGTCGGCGGACTGTGGCGTGAGCCGAGCTTGGCTGGGCGTGAGCGGCATTTGGGTCAGTAGGCCTGAACATGAACTCAGGGACGCGAAACTTGATTTGGACCTCAGGGACGCGAGGCTTGGCTGGGACCTTAGGGACTTGAGACTTGACTGGGACTCGGACATCAAAGCCTGGTGCTAGTGCCTCCCCGCTGACCCTTTGCTGGAGCTCGGCAGGTGAGCCCACCTCGTGGGGCTCAGGTTCAAGCTCTGAGGTCACCCTGTCGGTCCCGGGCTGGGTCTCTGTACTGAACACAAACTCCCCCTTGTACCTGGACTCCTCCTCCTGTTGGCGTGGCATGGCATAGTCCTGCATGAACATAGGCGGTAAGTTGAAGCCCAGGTAATTCCTGGCGTCCTGCTGCTTTTGTAGCGCAGCTTGGTAATCGTCCGACTGTTGGCGCAACGTGGCAAAGTACTCCACTAACATTGGTGGCATCCTGACGCCCCAGTTATCCATCTTGGCGATCTGCTGCTTCTGATTGTTGGTCTTTCGTTCTGTCACAGATCGGAGTTGAGCCAGAAGCAGGTGGAGATAGTGACATTTATTAGAAGCAACGTACCGAGAAACAAAGACACTAAGAAAACTTGACTAAACACACTGTGGCAAGAAACAAACACCGAGACATAAACAACGTGAGTCAAACATGGAACACAGGGGTCTAACACAACAAAAGACAGTGAATCAGTGCAGACAATGGTTATATATACACGAGTGCTCATTAACCAAAACGTGAATCAGGTGCAGGTGGTCATGTGACATGTAGTGCAGTGCAGTGGCTGATGGGAAGTGGAGTCCAGAGCTTCCTGATACGTGACATATAGGCACTGTTTCAAAGAGGATCAAATGTTTGGTTATCCTAATATGTCAAAAAGCCAACAATTTCCATGGGGTGTACCTATTTTTTTCCACAGTACTGTATATAATAGAAAATGTCAGAATTTGATCATAATAATTCAATCATATTAATGAAACTATCCAAAAACTGTCATTAATATCTATTACCATTATGTACATGGTAACTCTGTTAACAAACCAATTAATTAAATAATTTTCTACCTTTTCAAATATTTGATTAATTGTTCCTTTTCTTTTAGTATTCTCAATCCAGCCAAAGGATGGCATTGGGATTCTGAACAGGCCACTGATGCTGCATTGTGCAGTGTATGACACAAGCCCACAGACGGCACTACCAGTGAAGTGGGAGAAAGAGAATGGAAGATTGGCAACTGGAGTTCATCAGATGGCCAATGGCTCTCTATTCTTTTCTTCACTTAAAGGGGAAGACCTAGGGGGATATATTTGCAGTGCTAGGAATGGAAGCAAACAGATCAAAAGTGTTGTCACAGTCAACAAAGCATGTATGTACCATCAATTAGCAGTGCAGCCTGACTGGGTTAATCTCATGTTATTGGGACTATAGGGCTTTAGAAAATAATAATGTATTTAGAGTTTGGTACAGTAAATTGGGTCTGTAAAAACTCTGAAAAGTTTTACCTGGCAGATTTGTCAGTCACTTAAATTATGTTTTTCATATGTAAGGAGAAACTATAATCTCCATCTATAGAATATGCTGTGTAATAAATGTCAGTCTATACAATTATGCTGTCTCTATGAAATGTTTGGTTTCCAACTGAGTTTTGGTTTTATGTCCCCTTGCAGATCTGGAAAATGTGTTTTTCAGTCCTCAGTCTCAGAGTGTAATTAAGGGTCAGGACTTGTTTTTCCAGTGTGTGTCAGGGGACAGCTCTCCAACTGCCCACATATCATGGCTGAAGAATAGCAGAGCTTTTACCAGAGGAACTCAGATCCAGGTAGAGCAAATTGCTGTGAACACACAGGGAGCACGAATTATTGTCATTTGCAGGTTTTCAATTTTCAGCATGTCCAGAATTGCAATTCATTCCTGATCCATTAGGTGTCACTATAAAATTTTATTACTTGGTCACAAGAATACCATTGAAATTAGAGTAACTATGCTTAAGATACTTGGATTACTTTCTAATGTTATAGTTGGATACATATGTGTACTGGCTGCAGGTGAAATAAAAGTGGTGAGTAGGCCTTAAAAGTAGGAATTTCTTTTAAGGGAATTTAGATTATGCACATTCTCCAACCTCTGTTATTTCCTCAAGAGGTAATCTTGAGATTGGCTTTACAGATGGGCTGTAAAGACTTGTCTGTCTGCATGATTTATTTTACAGGGTCAATATGGAGGGGGGAGTCAGAGAAAGACCTCAGGTACGCTGCACCTGACCAACGTCACCAAGGCAGACCAAGGACGTTATGTCTGTGTTACCCATAATCGTCTACTGAACATAAGCAAAGAAAGTGACACAGCCACCTTAATAGTTGGTGGTATGTGGTCATTTGTTCCTTGCAGTAAACTGGACAAGACCATTGCTTCCTTTTTTTTTTTTTTTGTAACATTGGTCTATTGTGAGGTTGTTGCTTAAGCATGCTACCTTTGTATTTTTCTTTTTCTTTTTTTTTTTCTTACTTGCAGGGCTTAGCATGAGTCTTGAGATCATGCAGGGTCCTGAGAATATCACAGTTGCTGTGGAAACGGAGACAGCCCTGCACTGTGTAGTCCATGGTTCCCCTACTCCCAAAATTCAGTGGTTCAAAGATAACCAAATGTTACCCAATACATCGAGATGGGACCTGCATGATGATGGACAACTTCTTGTCTTTGAGTGAGATCATCATGTCCTTATTCATTAAACTTATACATCAGTTTAGATCCTAGTGTAGTTTATTACTTTGCCAGATATTTCCCCACAAATTAACACTTACATATATCAGTTTGTTCAGTAAGCTAGAATGTAACTTCAAAAGTGCTTTCATTGAGATACAATTGACTGTGACATGCTTCTATGAAAGTAATGAATGGAAAAATACAGTTCCATATGTCCCACAGGAGAGTTTTGCCAGAAGATGAAGGCTTCTATTACTGTGAGGCTGACAATGACAATGAGAGACTCAGATCACAGCCAGCATACCTCCTTCCTGCAGGTACCTCCATGTCTTCTTGTAAAGAATTTATGCATGCATACAAATCATGTACACATGAAGTAAATACCTACTGTAGTACTCAAGGGTGAATAGATGCAGTACATAAACCTCAACAGGAGGTAACTGTTGGGGCAGGTTCTAGTGAACTGGACGTTTGAATATTATCTGTGATGTCCCTGTTGACCAGTGGTACAACAGGTGCAGGTAAAATTAAGTTTTCTTTTAGTCAGATTTGCACATGACAAACATGTTCCATGTACAGGGTGTCCCAAAATTCTCTATACTTAGGGAACTAAGTCTGAAAACACCACATCGGTTGTGCCTTTGTCAGTGGATGTTGTCGAGGCCCACTTTTTGGTTGGTCTGCAACACGTCCATTCTTTTTGAATTTGTTAATAACTTTGGCAGTAGTGTTGTGTGTAATGTGCTTGCCATGGTTCCTGTTAAAGTCGATCACAACCTTGCGACAGCTTCCTGATCCTGCCATGAGAATGATTTCAATACATTCATCTTTTGTCAAAGGAGATTTTTGGGACACCCTGTATTTGAAATTATTAAATATTATATACTTTATAATATATTAAATATTATAATAGATTGTTCTAAAATTGCTTAAAATGTCAAATGTAAGCGGTCACCTATTTATTTAATTCAGTTCAGTTTTATTTGTATAGCGATTTTAACAATGGACATTGTCCCAAAGGAGCTTTACAGAAATATATCAATTCAGGATGTAGATTTTAAATATATGGATTTATCCTTAATGAGCAAGCCAGAGGTGATGGAGGCAAGGAAGAAACCTTGAGAGGATGCTCATCTAGGTGACACTGAATAGTGCAATTATAAATACATCCCTAGTAAAACTGTGTATTGCATGGTCAAATAGTGTAATTGGGTAACCAAAAAATTCATTTTTACAAATTTTTACATGAAGTCTGTTGTGTTGAACTTATCCACTGTTCACTGATGGAAAATTGAGGGCAAAACTGTTTGTGGCAATTGCAGTCCTAAAGCTCTCATAGCAGTTGTAGTCCTAAGCCATCATAACATAACTGTGTAGGACCTCAACGCACAAGATCATAAACATAAGTTCATAAGCATAAGATAAGCATAAGCATAAGATCACCCATCAAATAAGCCTTAAATCATGAGCCCATGGGTGCAGACATTGGAGCTCCAAGCCAATTACAGATAATGGCTGATTGCTGGGTTATCACTGTCCTGTGAACAATGGATGATCCCTCACAGATTAGCAAACCTCTCGTAAAACTCAATGATCTAGGCCACTGGCTGAGACATGGTGGCTGGCCTACAAGATGAAATCCCTCTCCCTCAGTTGATAACTTTGGGAAAAAGGGGGTTACTCACCCAAATAGGCCCCAAGGACAATCAACACAGGTGGGCCCTTTTGTTCTCTTACCTAGTTCTTTCTTTATGACAGTTTTTATCATGCTGGTCACACCAACCGCATCAGGACACCTCATATATTCTGAAAGACCAAGGACTGAAAGAATAATACAATAACAATGGAAGTTGCCTAATTTCTTCTATGTGTTACCCTGTAATTATCATGCTTGTAACCACAAAGGTGCATTTAGACACTTGATTGTTTATCATGCATGAGTACGATTGATTATGGATATATAGTTATTCAACCCCCATTGCAAATCAGGTGGTTTTTTGTCAAAATTTAAATACTTTCAACACAATGAATGCTTCAAGTGGTTTCCCCAAATTCAACTGAAAATGCAACTTATAATGACTACTCCAGTCTCAAAATTCCTTGAATAGAATCCCTCACAACAGCACAAATATGCAAAACAGCTGTTGTCTGAAGCACACCTGATGCAACTAATTAAGGGCTTCATTAGTTACACCAGGTGTGCTTGAGCTGGAACACATAATACCTGAACTGGCTAGGGGCAGAAAATAAATTAAATGCCTGGACGGGGCAGAAAAAAGGAAGCTATCAACAGCTGCAACCACATTTCTGAGAAGGCAGGTTGTGAAAAACCCTCAAGTTACTACAAAAGACCTGCAGCAAGACTTGGTGGCAACAGACACTGAGGTTTCAGTGAGCACAGTATGGCATATACTAAAAGCAGAAGGTTTCCATGCCAAAACTCCAAGACATACACCATTACTGACCCAAAAACACAAGAAAAGTCGTCTCAAATTCATATAAAATAGCCCCAGAAGTTTTGAGATTTGTTCTGTGGAGCGATGAAACAAAATTGGAACTTTTCGACAGGATGGATCAGTGGTATGTCTGGAGGAAGAAGAATGAAGAAAGAACACTCTGTCCACAGTCAAGCATGGTGGTGCATCTGTGATGCTCTGGGGCTGCTTTGCATCCTCTGGCACTGGAAACCTGCAGCATGTGGAAAGCAAGAATGATTCATTGAAGTATCAGGAAATCCTAGGAGAAAATGTCATGCCATGTATGAGGAAGTTGAAACGTGGACCATTGGACCTTCCAACAGGACAATGATCCCAAGCATACCTTAAATTCCACCAAGGCTTGGCTGCAGAAGACGTCCTGGAAGTTTCTACAGGGCCATCACAGTCACCTGACTTGAACCCCATAGAAAATCTCTGGTGGGATTTGAAGAAGGCGGTTGCAGTACACAAATCCAAGAATATTATTGAACTGGAGGCGATTGCTCATGAGGAATGGACTAAGATTTCTCAGGAATGCTGCCAGAAGCTGGTGTCTAGCAATGCATCTTGTTTGCAGTAGGTCATAACAGCAAAAGGGTGCTCTACTAAGTACTAAAGATGCTTGCTATGAAGGGGTTGAATAATTTTGAGACTGGAGAAATCATTACAACTTGCATTTTCAGTGGAATTTGGGGAAACCACTTGAAGCATTCATTGTGTTGAACAACGATTTCAATTGCTTTTGTTGGATTTGTTCATTGCAAACAGCTGAAAGTTTGTCAATTTTGACAGTAAACCTGATTTGCAATGGGGGTTGAATAATTTTGATTGTAACTGTAGGTGTGTGATTAATTATTAGTATTGTGTTAACAGCGACCAACATATGTCTTATTTGGTATGTTTGTGTTCCTTGAGTGACTTTCTGAAAGATGAAAATAAGGAAAATTGAATAGAATGTTGTTAGGTATAGGTACCAACAGTTGGGAGTAAAAGTTTGATCCAGACTCTGTAAAAAAAAAGAAAGAAAAAAAGAAAAAACATGAAATTATGTGACCACAAAGACAATAGATTGAGTAAAGTCATGGGTGGAGAATGTAGCAACGCCCCCATCCCAACTTCATGCTGATTGGTGCAAAACCTTTTGCGTTCTGCCCAGTTAGGAAGAGTTAAAACCATTGGACACCATGGAAACAATGAGTTCTCTTAAACCAACACTTTCAGAGAATTCTCCCCAATCTTTGGGGAGTCCTCATCAACTAACAACAGCTGCAACAGTCCTCTTTAACCAACATCTGCAGAATTTCTGCAATCAACATCTTCATCAACATGTTCTCTTTTCAACTAACATCTGCAAGAGTACTCTGCAATCAATGTCTGCATGAGCCAGTTCCTGCTAAGCTTCCTAACTTTAGTAGGGAAAGAACCAGATGGACCACTGCCAAGCTCCACAGACAGGCTGCTTACGAGACTCCACTCCATTCACCATTCCAAGTGGTCTTCCTAGATGCTGCTCAAAAGTGACCAGACCTCTGACGAATCCCCACCAACTGGAATCCCTTCTACAACGTTCTGAGGGAATTCCCTGTCTAGAGCAACTGCAACACAAGTACTCTAAGCACCTCCAGGTCTCAGTCAAAGCTGGTATATTTAATAGAGTCCTTCTAAAATGGAGCGAAAATTTTATTAATTGTTGATGGTTCATTCAGGTTGAGGTCTAAGAACAGCATGCGGTGTTACAACTAGGGAGCCATTTATTCTCTGTCAAAGCTACTTTCACCCCCTTTGTTTGTGTGGGTGTGTGTGTGTGTTTATGTATTAGTTTACTTTCTGTGTATTAGAATAGTTTAATAAAGTCTCGTCTGATTTTAAGAGCAAGTGTCTCTTGTCTATATTTATGATTTATTTTCCTAAGTTGTCCGATCTTGTTACTGTGCTTATAATTCGTGTTTAACATAAGGATATTATTACCGGTGGCCACGTGATTAATATCCTAGCTGGACTTAATAAAATACATTAAGTTCAGTTCATCAGTGGACGAATAGTTTATCAGCTGTTGAAATATTAAGTTTGCCATTTCCCCCGTTTTGAGCTCAATCTAACAAAAGGAAAAGCTAATTTTTCCCGACAACTCTTTATATGAATTGAGGTCCAAAGCCACCTTTATGGTTTTTAAGTGGAACAATCCTCAGTAATCTCAATGATCTTTAGGCAGCACCATGTGGGGCCATCCTCAGCAGCATCATGTGAGTTCCAATTGATGAGAATTCCAACCAAATGTAGGGTATCAGGATAGATCGGGCAGGTCCAGAGAGCAGAAGGGGTGAGGATCACTCGTATCTTGATAGAGAGAGAGAGAGATATTATTAGGTATGCTTATTGTCCCGTAAGGATTAAGGACAATGTAATTTGCGTGAGTGCAAGCAGGGACTCTGGCAAGACTAGCTATGACATTATAGCTAAAAGGGAGACCCAGAAGGTAACACAGACATGAAGGTGTACTGGGACATAAGGCAGTCAGCCACTCCACCATCAACAAACCCGGGTGAACACATGATAATGGCGTTGGGGGGGTTGTAAGAAAAAGTTCTACCCCATTCACTATTCAAGGTATCACCAAATAGTCTGCACCTTTGATTTATGTATTTTTATGACTTTTAAAGCCTTATTAATGTAGGCAGACGGTGCATAAGCTAGCCCATGTGGCATGACCTAGTATTGGAGCCAAGTAGTCACTAAAGCCATTTTCCACTCTGACTATGACCAGTTTATATGCACTACCGAATCCAAGTTTGATGAATATCTTAGCTCCCCTTAATCGTTCCCCTTAAATGGAAGTAGCAGCAGGGATAATGAATAAGAATACCATAAGGCCACTGAAGTCTAGAAAGGGCTTTAGTCCACCTCCTTAGTCTCTTTGCAAACAGCTCCATTACAGTGTTCGTCCCTTTTTACATAATGTACAGTAATTGGATCATTTGTCAGCAGCCACAGAATAATATTGTCCTTGATCATCTGTTGGAATTGGCAGTTTGTTTATAAGTTCTGGCTCATGACATTTCCTCCACCAGAGTCAATCTGGGCTGAAACAGGAAAGGGGTCCTCAGATCAGGAGATAAAAGGGTGATATATATCTTGGTTGCAATAAGTAATCCAGAGAGTGTCATCAAGCACAGGAGGCGGATGCCAGGATGTCTGCAATACAAGCATATTTTCTCTCTGACATGTATTTGTTGTTCTTCTTCTGACAATCAAAGTGAAATCTTCTGTAACAAGCAGGAGTTTATTAAAAAAAATAAAAAAGTATTAAAAGGCAAGGCAGAGATTTGAAAAAAAAAAAAAGAAAAGGAAAAACCAAATGCGCAGAAATGGAAGACAAAAACCAAAGGGCATAGTAAAACATGGAAAACCAGTAAACAGCCCAAGAAAAAAAAAACAGGGAAGCAATACAAATAAAGTATTCAACCAACCAGTAAGTGAATCAGTTTTCAAGTAATTTCATGTGCTGTTGTCAGGTGAGACTTTGTCTCACTTAAGTACATGTCCTAATAATTTTTGTTATATTTTTTTACTGCATAGTCATGGACTGGACCTTTGTTCTCCAGCCTGTCAATAAAACAGTGAGGAAGGGTGACTCAGTGACTCTGTACTGCAGACCTCCACACAGTAGACCCCCTGCACAAGTGTCTTGGTTTAGAAACAACCGGCTCCTCCGGTCCAGGTCACACATCTCCACCCAACCCACTGGAGACCTGCTCTTTCACAGGTGCTTGTGAACTTTCTTTAGGCTCAGAGTATGCATATGTTACATTTGTCGCTTTAATAATGTATGTTGTAAACCATTTCTCTTTAGTGTACAAGAGACAGACAGGGGATTTTATTTTTGTCGGGCCTCTAATTCCTTCCTACAAAGGGCTATAACCTCCAGAAAGATCTTCCTGGAAGTTCTAGGTATGGTATATTAAATAGTTTGTGATAAATGTATTTATTATATATTGTTGCATTATAATACACTACGTAAAAGGTTGCATACAGTTGAGTGCAAACGTTTGCGCTTCCTTAAGATGCGATGAAGAATACAAGTTTTATTTATAAAATCATAATACTGTATTTACTATGTTAACTTATTAACTGACATTTTTGACTACACCTACATTTACTACATTACTACAGCTACATTTTTTGTACAACCCCAGTTGCAAAAAAGTTGGGACACTGTGTAAAATGTAAATAAATACAGAATGCAATGATTTGCAAATCTCATAAATACACAACTTATTCACAACTTAGAAAACATCAAATGTTTAAATTGAGTAAATGTACCATTTTAAGAAACAGCAAAAGGCTGGAAAAGTAAGTGTTACTAAAAAGAAACAGCTGGTGGAACATTTTAAGACTAATTATGTTAATTAGCAACAAGTCAGTAGCATGTTTGGGTATAAAAAGAGTATCATAGAGAGGCAGAGTCTTTCAGAAGTAATGATGGGATGGAATCTGGATGGAAGCATATGTTGCTATAAAACCTGTACAGTATGTACCTTCCAGCATTTATGGTGCCTTTACCGATGTGAAAGCTGCCCATTCCATATTCACTAATGCAACCCCATACCATCAGAGATGCAGGCTTTTGAACTGAGCACTGATAAAAAAATAAAATAAAAAATAAATAAATAAACGGATGGTCCCTCTCCTCTTTAGTCCTCTTTAATTTAGAGGCCGCGGTGTCCACGCATTCCAAAAAGAATTTCACATTTCGATTCGTCCGACCACAGAACAGTTTTCCACTTTGCCTCAGTCCATTTCAAATGATCTTTGGCTCAGGGAAGACGGCAGGATTTCTGGATCATGTTCACATATAGCTACTTCTTTGCACGATGGACCTTTAACCAGCATTTCTGGATGTCACGGTGAACTGTGTTCACAGACAATGAGTTCTGGAGGTGTTTCTGAGCCCATTCAGTGATTTCCATTACAGAATCATGCTTGTTTTTAATGCAGTGCTGCCTGAGGGCCCGAAGTTCACGGGTATGCAATATTGATTTTCACCCTTGTCCCTTGTGCACAGAGATTTCTACAGATTCTCATAATCTTTTGATGATATTATGTACTGTAGATGATGAGATATTCATAGTCCTCGCAATTTTACGTTGAGGAACATTATTCTGAAATTGTTCCACAAATTGTAGAAGCAGATTTTCACAGATTGGTGAATCTCTGCCCATCTTTACTTCTGAAAGACTCTGCTTCTCTAAGATACTCTTTTTATACCCAATCATATTACCGACCTGTTGCCAATTAACCTCCAGTTGTTTCTTTTTAGTAACACTTATTTTTCCAGCCTTTTGTTGTCCCGTCCCAACTTTTTTGAGATGTGTTGAGGCCATCAAATTCAAAATGACATTATTTTTTTCCTAATGTTGGTACATTTACTCAGTTTAAACATTTGATATGTTTTCTGATATATTTAAACATTTGATATGTTCTATTGTGAATAACATATGGGTTTATGAGATTTGCAAATGAAAATTGCATTGTTTGTATTTACATTACATATCTCTACATTACATATACGTAGAGATATTGTCAAACTGAAGTACGTTTAGCTTTTTTCACCCAAAAACTATGGGGGCTGCAAACTTTCCACTTTACTGTATTAACTATAAGCCATATAGCAGCATGTAATTATTTTTTTTATTTCCATGCAAGTCATTTTACCATTTGTTTTCAAGCATGATTAATTTTTCTAATTTATTTATCTTTGAGTCCATTGTTTGTGGTTCTTGTGGTCCTTTAATTGTTAGCTCCTCCATCCGTTACTATCTGGCCCCTGGCGGTGATTTCCACAGTGGGAGCGGAGGTGGTGATTCAGTGCCAGGTGTCAGGACACCCTGTTCCCTCTATTGAGTGGTCAAAACATGGCCAGTCTGTAAGAACAGGAGGCAAAATTACCAAGGGGTATACATTTGGATATTCCATGTAAATGTGTGGTTTTTGGTTATGATCAGGTAGTTTCATATATACATATAAAGTGTTACAAATCACTTTGATCACAATGCTTTATTCACAGGGTGAGAAATGCAACTCTTTATATCTCCTCATTGAGAAACTATGATGAAGGTTTTTACACGTGTGCAGCCTCCAATCCTGTGGGACAGGATGAGAAAACGATTAGCCTACGTATAGCTGGTAAATTATGCCTAGTAAAAATATTCATGTAGGGCCATGTAAGTTAATATAGTGTGTTGAGAATTTGTTTCTTGATTGTGCTGTATGTACCTTAAAATGCTTTTCAGCAAAGCCGATCATTGTGTTATTTGCGGGATCAGTGAATGTGTCCAAGGGAGCCACTATCATTCTCCCATGCCGAGCTGTTGGAAACCTACCACTGAAGTACAGTTGGCGCAGGAGTGCTCTTCAGACACCTCTATCACTTTCACCACGCATACGCGTTGATGGCAAGAGATTCTGAAAATCTTTTTTGTATTAACCCTTTACTGCATGGTGTTGCCATATGGCAATAATTCATTTATATCCATTTTTTTTATACATACAAAACTACTATTTTCCAATGTAACTGGAACGGGGCACTTTTACTTTGACATAATAAAAATATGCCATGTCAGATGACCAGGAAGTGCTGTTTGGTGGAATGGTGAAGATTATCCTTGAAGGCTCTCAAAACTCGATTACTGTTTCAATATTTAGGGAAAACTACTTAAAGGGAAAAAATGAAACACTATCTGATAATAGTTAAACAAATGTACATTTAAACAAGTTTGTATATTTTGAGGATTTTTTAAATAGCAAAATGTAATTGTTGCCATATGGCAACAAAATGCGATAATGGAACTGTGGTATGTGCGTTGATGAATTGAAACAGACCTACATAGCAAAAAAGACACTAGGCTTCTCTAATAGTATATTTACATTTTTCACATTCAAAGTAAGTACAATTCTTGATATTTTTGAGTGAGGAAATCCATCTTCATATGTTTTACAACTGTAATTCCTTTCTAGAAGATATAATTATAATTTTTTATTTATTTATTTATTATTTTTTAGAAGATATAACATGCTTACTAGGTGGCAAAAAACATGCTGCAACTTATATATAATGCATAAATTGGAATTATATTTTTGACTATATGGTACTTTCCATACTGTTGCAACAATTTACCAATTACCCTACCCTAATTTTTTTTTTTTTGTTTTTTTTTTTGTCGATATTTTTTTTTTAATTACTTGAACTAATTCCATTAAAGCATTTTAAAAAACAACATTTGTTTGATGTAAATGTAATAATTCATGCAGTAGCGGGTTAACTATCTTCTATTGAATGTGTTTTCATACATCAAGAATGCTTTGCACTTTGAAGAGCTTTTTGCCCTGCAGATAATGAGACACTGCACATCTCTAATGCCCACCAGTCAGACGCAGGAGAGTATTACTGCACTGCTGAAAACAACATAGGTCAGGATAGAAGAAAGACCACCATAACAGTTTTCTCTGGTAAATGAATTCTGTTACTGAAAAAAAAAATTGCACATAAATAGGGAAATATCTTTGTTATCGTGATCTAACTGATTTAATCTTCTAACTTGAAGCTGATCCTGAGGATGATTTATTATCTACCGTAAGTAGCATACGGAAGTCAGTGTTGTGATCCCATCCCATTGTAACCTCTTTGTTTGTCCTGTTCATATACTGTAAAAAGCATCCCACACCATCATTCGAATGTTTCATTGGTTCTATGTACTCTACAATGCTGAAGGATGAAATGTATTTCTTTTGAGTGAATACTCTAGGTTTGTTTTATTGACAAATATTTTAGATCAAAGAAATCAAGCCAGAAGAACCTACAAATCCTGCCGGCTATAAGAATTTAAAATCTCCTAAAGGTAAAATGAATCCCTTCAGCAATCTATAACCACAACGAGTACTATGTGTCCAATGACTTTCTTAAAACATGAGTTGTGTGTTTATTTTTTCCCTCCTCTCTCACATCTATAGATACTTACCTGAAGAACTCACCAACACATTCTATCAGTGTTCCTACCCCATTTGACTCCTATACTTCCTTCACTGATCATGACAGCATGAACACAGGAGAAAAACAGAATTACAAAGTCCTCCTAAGAACCCAAGGGCCACAGCCTATCTTCCCTTACTCCAAACCAATAGAAACACGTACAGAAAAAAGACATGCATTTGTTACTCCAACTAATCTAATCACCCAGCATCCAGATCAGCCACTGTTGCACCCAAGCCACATAGAACCTGAGTCCTTGTCTGCACACAACCAAACCTTCAAGCAAATTTTTCTTCAAGGACTTTCTGACCAGCACACAAGCTCACAGCAAGACCCCTCCTCTCCCAGCTCAGTGGTTCAGGCCCTTGAACTAACCCAGACCTCTGGGTTCACATTGTATAATATGAACAGTATTAGCAGTACAACTCCTGTAGAGGTCCACCAGTACTGGAGTCAGCCTGCTGAGCAACTTACAGCCACCAAGGCATCACAGGCAAATAATACTGAATTGGTTGAAATGTTTAATAAAAACACCTCAAAGGCCCCCATGAGGACTACAGACAACAATGCCAGGTAGCATATTATGTGGTATTTGAGGGTTTTTTTTGTGCTCTCTGTGTTGAAAATTTTCCACTGTGTTGAAGATTTTCCACAATCTGTTATCAGGGAGAAGAGGAAGTCACAGAGTTGGCTGCCTATGCTTGAAAAACATGACATTCCAATTGTGGTAGGGGTGGGAGTTTCCTTGGCATTTATTTTCATAACCATGGCTTTCTATTCTTTGTTTCGGAAAAATGACCCTGCAGCCATAACTAAAGGGCGAGCAGGTAAGACACCTTCAAATTTGTAAAATACTCTTAATACTTGAACAGGCATGCTAAATGTTCTTTCTAATCTAAAATCAGTGTTATGCCAATAACCTTTAAAATAGTACAAACCAAATAATGACGCTCTTTTACTGAAGCTCTCAGAGGCCTTGGCGGGCCTTGCAGGCACGGTGAACGTCTTGCAATTGAAAGAACATATGATAATAAGTGAGTTTGGTTAATATTATAACACCAGTCTCAATTCATTCCAAGCCACCTATCTGAAATGATGTTTAAATAGTATTTTCTACACTGGTGCATCTGCAGAGCTTTTGAGGATGACAACATGGTTGCTGTTATTGAGCAAAGCCCAAACACTTCTGAGATGAGAGCCCATCCTCCGCCTTCCAGTCCATCCACATTGCTAATGGAATCATGTTATGATGACACACAAGAGGAAGTCCAGCCAAGTCAAGACATGCCGGTGATAGTGGAAACACACCTAGAGCCCTCTGAGGAGGAGCAGGCCAGTGGTCATTCTCAGCCAAAATCACAGCTTAGATTTTTATTACAGATGATGGTCAGCATTCAACAAATGTTGTTGTATCAGATGAGTAATGTTATAACTTCTTTACTTCAGTTAGAGACATCGTTTGAGGAAGGCAAAGTCACGCCCTCTCTCCCACCTGACATCCAGCTTCAGTGTATGGAGGACTGGAGGAGCCAGGATTTGGGACAGTGCCAAAGGGATGCCCCTTCACCACCCCATTCCAACCCTTTGGGCACTCAGGAAGAAGTTCTCCGCTCTTCTCTGACCTTGCAGACCAGCGATTCCTCCTCCACTCCAGTACACCACAGCATCAGCTTCTCCCATGCCTCCTGTCCTCTCATGCTGTCCCATTGTGTCACCTTGGGCATGACCTCCGTGGCCGTTGATGTGCACTTCTACCCTTCTAACCCTACGCAGTATGGGCCTCTGAGACCTCAAAGCAATTCCCGGCATGAGCATGATCAAAACGCTCTGTCTACCCACCATGGCAAATGAATCATGGAAAGAAAAATAACTTCTGCCAGGGCTTATGCTTACTTGAATGTTCATTGAAGATAAACAAAGACATGTCCCACACAGTGTCAGAGGGATTGATGTTATTAAGCTTTCTTTTTGTCTGATTTATAAGGTGCTGATGGTTTGCTTATTGTTTCTGCTTTTATAATTCTCATATTCTACTTTCCTGGTTATAGTACGAGTACATAATTAATTCTTTTAAAAATCAAACATAAAACAAATTATGTCTATCAAATGCCAAAATTATTATTATTACTTAATAAAAAAAATAATAAAAAAAAATAAAGGCTGTGTATATGTATACGTAATTTAGAAATGACAACAAATTATGTGAATTAACAATAATGTTTCATCAAATTTAATTGCAGCGCATTTACTTCATATTATTATAGTAACAGATATTTCTTGTATTTCTTACTAGCTGCATTGGTTTGCAGTTATACTGTTATAAATGAAAGGTGCATGAATGAATGATTTAGCATTAAGATTTTTCTAGTGCAAATCAACATGACTGTTACATTTACATAACCAAAGGTTGTGCTACCTTTCCACTGAACAAATCAGATTTATGTTAATATCAGTATAACAATCAAAATATGATGTACATTCAAAACACATTGTGTTTTCATTATGAATAGTTAATATAACATTTAATAAAACTCTATGTTGATGTTGTATTTGTTCATCTTTTGCTTACCAATTAGAAACAGGCTTCTGAATGAAATTTCAATGGGTGGGAAACATTTCACAGAAGAAATAATTTTCACAAAGAAGTCTGTTAGTTATTCAGGAAAGACCATTTTTTATTAATGAAATTACCCATCAGTCTATCCATTTCAGGAAAAGCCTTTTGTTCTAAAAACTCACAACTGAGTAATTGAAAAATTAGAATAGCAAACAAAAACAACAAACAAATCCAGAAACAAGGCATAATAATAATCATATGTTGTCATAAATTGTTAATTTTCAAATCATATTCTATTTTTCAGTTGAATAATCATGAGTAGATTCTCATTCTTTATTCATAATTGCAGCAGTTAAAAAACGAGGAGTTTCAACAAATTATTACCTCTGATTAATTAATCTTAAGCCAGTGCTTCAGAAAATCAACAGTTATTGTAACAAACAAGCCTCAGTTTCAGTATCAGTTATCACACATCAAAAAACACCTTTCAATTTCCAACACCTTTACACATTGACAAGGTGCTTTAGTGCATGACTGGGCAGAACACTGATTGCAGGTTACCGGAATCATTGAAACAATTTTCATATTAATGACATTACATTTAACTTGTTATTTGCCAATACTGCGCATGGATCGAAAATTCCGCTTGTCAACATCATTGATTAATGTCTGTTTGAAAGCTGTCCAAGACAGCACTGCTTTTTTTTTTATATATATATATACTTTTCTCAAACCCAAACACTCTCAAGCCTTTTACCGAGAAAGTCTGGATTTTACTTTATCAAAATAAAAACAAACAAACAAACAAACAAACAAACAAAAACCATCATAAGCCTTGTTATTCAAAGGGCATATACACACATTGGCCAATTTAATAAATATGCACCTGCTTATTCATGTATTTATCTAATCAGCCAATCATGTGGCAGCACTACAATCCATAAAATCATATAGATACAGGTGAAGAGCTTAACCATTGGGGTAGTTGTTGGTACCAGACAGGTCAGTAGAGAATGGTCAGACTTGTTTTGAGTAGCAATTCAAATAACTATTCTTTACAACTGTGGTGAATAGAAAAGCATCTCAATGCACACAAGTCAAATATTGAGGCAGAAGACAACACTAAGTTCCACTTTTCAGCCACAAATAGGAATCTGAAGCAACTGAAACTACTGTCTAGTTTTGTTGCGCACACTGTAGGCTCAGGTTCCTGTTATTGTCTGACAGGCATGAAACCCAGTATGGTTTTCTGCTGTTGTAACCTGCCTATATTATTTTATTCATTGCTGCTACATGATTGGATAACTGCATGTATGTGCAGGGGTAAACCTGTTAAAGTGATCTGTGAGTGTATGACACAATGGACTACCACTACAAAGGAATATAGATGTTATGCTGCTGCTTCAGGGTGATATTAGCACCTTACAAAGATTGTACTGTGCTAGAGCATTAGGGATTCTGGTCCTAAGATCATGTTCTTTTATGCCCAAGTGTCATTACAATACATTACATAGTGTCTGATATGTAAACATTTATCACTGTTCAGTTTTCCGTTGCATAGCTTTGCTGTGAGAAATTCATTAATGTCACAGGGAGTACAGAGAAAGGTATTTTAACATTTTACCTTTTGCTGAAAAGATGTCTATCCCTCACTAGGTTGCTCACACTCTATAAATATGTAGTTTTGTCAGAGGACCTTGTAATTGGTGAAAATAAAATTACATATTTTTACACATGTAGATGTTACAAATATTTTACTTATTTGTGCCCTTTTTACTAACATTAACCTAATTAAAAGGCACTTTGAAGTTCCCTGGGGCTTATTCAATGAGCCTTCTGCAAGTAGAGACATGCGCCTAATTTATATAATGACATTCAGCCCAGTGTACTAATTATAGCAGGTATCAATACAGTAGTTAAAAATAATTACAGTGTGGGGAAAAAGTATTGAACATGTCAACATATTTTTCAGGAAATATATTTCCAGTTATGCTATTCACATGAAATTTTCACCAGACATCAGTATTAACTGAAGAAATCTGGCAATATAAAGAATTCACAACATTAAACTCCATAAATAAAGTTGTGTGTAATAAAGTGGAATGACACAGAAAAAAGTATTGAACACGCTAAGAAAAAGCAGTTTTCCAAGGAGAGGTAAGGCAAGGAACCAGCTGAAATCCGTAAGTAATTATACCCCCTATCTGTGCAAATTAATATCAGCTAGGTTAGTAAATTGATGGTCAATAAAAAGGCTTTTCGTTACCAAGGTGTCACACAAAAAACTTCTCAAGATGGGTAAAAGCAAAGAGATCTCCCAAGACCTTCGCAACCTTATTGTTGCAAAACATGTTGATGGAATTGGATACAGACGTATTTTAAAACTTCTGAATCTTCCAGTAAGCACCACTGGGGCCATTATCCACAAGTGGAGGCAACATCACTCCGTCATCAACCTGCCACGCACAGACTCATTACTAAAGAAAAGGCATGTTGAGGCTCGTTTAAAGTTTGCTACAACTTATTTGGACAAGCCTATGAAATACTGAGAGAGTGTAGTCTGGTCAGACGAGAGCAAAATTGAACTTTTTGGCTGTCAGACTACACACAATGTTTGGAGAAGAAATGGCACTGCACATCACCCTTAAAACATTATACCAACAGTGAAGTTGGAGGTGGAAGCATCATGGTGTGGGGCTGTTTTACATCACATGGTACTGGTAGATTTCATATAATTGAAGGAATGATGAATGGAGCCCTTAACCAGGAGATTCTTGAGATTTATCTGCCGTTCACCAGGATGATGAAAATGAGACATGCGTTCACCTTCCAGCAGGACAATGATCCAAAGCATACAGCAAAGGAAACTCTCAATTGGTTTCAGAGAAAAAAATCAAGGTGTTAGAATGGCCCAGTCAATCATCTGACTTGAATCCAATTAGACAAGATTTAAAAACAATATGTTTAGAAGAATGGGCCAAAATCACACCTGAATACTGCGGCCCATTAATTTCTTCATACAAGAAGCGTCTTGAAGCTGTCATTACAAACAAAGTCTTATTCACTAAGTATTAAATAAATTGCAGTTAGCATTTTCAATGCTTTTTTCGTGTTATTCCTCTTTATTACACATAACTTCATTTATGGACTTTAATGTTTGGATTTTTTAAGTCAGTAGTGATGTCTGATGAAAATTTCATGTGAATTGCCTCATTGGAAATATATTTCCTGAAAAAAAATGTTGCCATGTTCAATACTTATTTTCACAACTGTATGTTGTTAATGTAATAACATAAGTCAGCCAACTGTGTAAACAAATATTTACTGCAGCATCCCAGACAACCTGGTTCGAGCATCTAAAAACTCTCTCTCATCTCTATTTTTGGCTACAATTCAGCATGAGTGTCACCTGATTTTTTCTGCTGATAACCTGGCGGGGGAACATGGAAGGATACATAAGGACACCACTTAGTATTGAGACAAACCAGTCTTTGAAGAGTAGCAGAGTTGACAATATCAAAGCCAATCTGACCTCCAAAAGTGCTGGGCTTCCAGTATTCAGGTGAACATATGGGGTTTCCCATAAGACCTTTTAGGGAAAATGGCGCCCCCATTTCTACCATGCTCTGTCCGAATATGGCATCAGGCCGTGTCTTCTCTAGCAATAAAGCAGGATAAAATTCCATAGCATCAATCTCTCCATAGAGCTCTTCCAACTCACGGGCGATCTCCTTGTCAGCTAAAACAAAACAAAAAAAGATAAAATGACTTTCCAACACAAGGTAAGAAAAGCAGTGTAAGAGTGTAAAATTATGAGGACTTGATATTTATTTGCAATTCAATTAATTTTTTTTACGGGGGGGGGGGGGGGGGGTAATACTTATGTAGTCAAATGATATAACCTATAAAAAGATGGAGCTTAAAGTTGCTGCTGCTCAAATGCTTAATTTTAATACATAAGCTTTAATTGTAAATATTATTCTCCTTAAGACCAAAATATGCTGAAGATGCTGAGTAGCAAGCTGAAGGCTTTGATCACTCATTTCCTGAAATGTCATGTTCAGTAGTTATTTATGTCACTACTATTTGGCTGTGTATTATGAGACTAAAAACAGTATAACTCAATTTTACCATGGAAATTTATATTTTCATGTTGTATGCAACAAAACAATTTCTTGTAAATAAAAAAATAAATAAAAAACAGACTTTGGATAAAAATTAGATTAAAATTCTAATTTAATAGATTAAAAAGTATTAAAGGGAAGTCATATCATCCACTTTTAAAATTTAATGTGTTGTGCTAACTGGGACACCATAACAGGGGAATAGAACAGATACATATTAAGTGAAACCATGTCGTAATATGAGTTATATTACATGTTAAATGTTACTCTCTTGATATAAATTACAAGCACATAGGTATATATGCAAATACCTGCAAATTCATGGAATGATTTGTATGGTTTCAGGTTAAATCTTTTGCGGTACTCATTAAATGGCTGTAGCCGAAGTTGCCTAGATTCTTTAATGACTCCTTCAGCTACTCTGGCCACTATATGTGGAATATTACGGCCACCTCCAATCTGAAAACACAAACACACACACACACACACACACACACACACAGCGCTTGTCAGTAAGGAGTGTCTCCATCACAATGTCAGAAACTGCATGTCAATAACTGATAAGTCAACAACTCTTTCACTTTGGTAAACAAATTTGTTTTGTTTAAGGAAACTGTCCCATTTCTGTCCCTATGATGCCATTATTCTTTTGTGCTTTTATTGAATCGATTTGATCTTTTTCCTTTAGTGTCTTGGTTTGGGAATCTACCTTTAAAAAGTCAAATTGTTAAATGCTCTGTTTGTCTTTGTAAAAAAGTGCGTCAAGATGTATGAACTACAGACCGACTCATCCACTGCAGACATACTTGTACAAAGTTGTAGATACAGTCATGTGAAAAAAATAAAATATGTCCCATGGGAATTGCTTTTGTTTTTTTTTTTTGACATATCTGGACAAGCAAACAATTGATCCTTTGAAACAGTGCCTATTAATGAAGGTGTTACACTATCAAATGATAAATAAACAAAAAACTCAAACCCTTGCAACTGGAAGAACAGTGAATGGACAAAATCTCCAGCAAGTCTGGTGGACAATTATGCAAAATGACTATAAGAAGTTAAAGGGGGCAATACTAGCTTTGAAGGCCAAGGGTGTACTTCTTTTTCCACAGAAGAATATCACTATTGATATTTCTGTTGAATAAATGATTGAAAAAGCTAATTTTCCTTTTCAAGCATATCAATGTCATTAACAGGCACTGTTTCAAAGAGGATCAAATACTTGCTTGTCCAAATATGTCCAAAAAGCTAACAATTTCCATGGGGTGTACTTATTTTTCACATGACTGTATAACTGAAACTCAAATTTTAGTCAACTAAAATAAACAATAATGATTAAAATTATGTTGCCTCCAGGTCAGGCTCACTGCTGAATTGAGAAAAAATGTACCACTTTTCTTTACTCCCCAAAGTGGAGATATAATATTGTGATTATTGTCAGATATTGGTACTGGCATTAATATCACTACTCTCTTGGGACAATATTGTGTTCTCCCTCTTGTCAGGAAATTGTACGTTTGAATTCCGAAGATGCCATAGCCATCCTTGGCTTGAAGCCAAAGTAGCAAAATTGGCCATGCTTTCTGGGTTGGAGGGATTGCATGTCCTCTCTCTCCTGTCATTCACAGTGACAGTAGCTAATTGTGACCATCTGTGAGCCCACGTATGCGGAAGAGGGTAGATGTGTTAGTCTTCACCCTCCCTAGTTGGTAGTTTTTATATGATATGGGAGAGCTGGTTGGATGAGAATTAGCAGGTGACTAAACTGGGGAGAAAAAAAACCCTGAATATATAAGGTTGTATATCCTCAGTGTTCTCTCTTGATAATTAGTAACAGCATAATGAACTATGATTATTTTTAACTGCATAGTCGGTTTTGCTGAAAAACCTTCTACCTGTTTATTTGATGATTTGAATTATTATCATATATTATGTTACATGGCCACTTTAAGTTGCTTATCACTGTTAGTCCTATAGTAAAGGTGTTGTAATCCAGTTTTGAAGAATACTTACACAAAACTGTGTGTACATTCTCATAGCTATTACTGTAATAGATGTGGGAAAGTGTATGTCTTTCGCTATACACTAAAGACATATAGGGCTGAGGTCAAAAGATGACTATGAGACGATAGATCAGAATTTTCATTATATTATATAATATATTTTTTTCATTAATATTTATATTTTGATCTCAACCACAAATGACTTCAATGTATAGCAAAAACAAAAGAGATGGCCTTGCCGTCCAATACTTTTGGAGTGGACTGTATATAACCATGCACTTTACATTTGTTTCTATGTGAAATATAAATAATTAATTTAATATACGGTTTCATTCAAAATTATTCAAGCCCGACTGCAAATCAGGTTTACTGTCAAAATTTACAGAATTTCAGCTGTAAATTTAGCATCCTTTTTCTGCCCTGTCCAGGTATTTAATGAATTTTGTGCCCCTAGCCAGTTCAGGTATTTCATATGTTCCAGCTCAAGCACACCTGGTGCAACTAATGAAGCCCTTGATTAGTTTCATCAGGTGTGTTGAGACAACACTTGTTTTGCATATTTGTGCTGTTATGAGGGATTCTATTCAGGGGGTTGAATAATTTTGAAAGTGGAGAAATCATTATAAGTTGCATTTTCAGTTGAATTTGGGGAAACCACTTGAAACATTCATTGTGTTGAACTATTTCAATTGCTTTTGTTTGATTTGTTCATTGCAAACAGCTGAAAGTCTGTACATTTTGACAATAAACCTGATTTGCAATGGGGGTTGAATCATTTTGATTGCAACTGTACTTACAAATGAGTTTATATTATTACTATATAGATGCCCCAAAATACTTTCCATTACTGCACAATTCAATATTTGTTGTTCTTAACATTCTACAATGTTAAGAGCAGTTGAAACTTCCATAAGTAGGTTTGCTATAGTGTCTAGCACTATGTGAAATTGACTATAGCACCCCATTGCCCATGATCACTGAACAGGAAGGCATTGTGGTCAGGTCAGGGAAATACATTAAGCATGTAGCAGTCTGGGTTCCCGCGGTCTATTTCATAAATAATAACACTTTTCAAATAAGCAAAAGACAGCCTTCCTGTTCTAGACTAATCAACATTACACCAGTCACACTGAAACCAACCACAATGCCCAACATAATTTAGAGTGCGCTGTTTGTTGGTTAAACCAATGCTACAATACCTGACTCAATCAAAAAAGCTCAGTCAACCTTCTTAAAATGAAAAATAATGATCAAAGAGTTGTTTCCTCAAGGTCAAAAGAGATGCAAATATCACCTGTCCTGCTGGCTGAGTTGAGAAAGCCTGCACCAGTTTCTCCACTCCATAGTGAGTCAGAATGGAGGTGTTGAACATGAACCCATCATAGGAGATCTCACTTCCATCAATGAAGAAGCTGTTGGGCATGAGTGGATGCCAGTGATAAAGGTGATTAAACTCCACGGCAATGCGGTTCTGGTACTGGAATTTGGAGCTGAAGAGCAGGGATGGATCAAACTTCAGCTTTAGATGGTAGCCACTTAGGTGCTGTACATAATCCTCAATCACTATTCGGATAGTCTCACCTGGAAAGAAAGCAATTGAGCAAATTTAATGGACCAAATAAAGGTTATCAGGTATGTTCTTGTGTAGCTCTCGCATCAGGTTTCTCAATAGTGTTTAGACCAGTGGTTCTCAAACCTGTCCTGACCCGCACTGCACATTTTGTATGTCTCCCTAGTTTGTTTGTAGTTAACACTGCTTCCACTTACTAACGTTATATATTTGTGAAGGTAAAACAGTCGGAGAATGAATGAGCCCCCATTATTCATCAGTGGAAATAGACAGCGTTTAAAAAGAAATCTGTAGCAAATTATTCATCGTTGATTTTTGGCACTATGTAAAATTATAGCTCAGGATTCTTGTTGAATCTGTTAGCACAGTTGGTCTGACAACAGCTTTTTCCCATTTTAGATGCATTTTTTCTGTGTTTTCGAAGAAGTCACACTGTGCACTAATGCTGCCGCTCAGTCTTTTTGCCACTAAGTGGGCGTGACCAAGGCAACTTCCGGCTAACGTGACATCACATGCATACCCTCTACTGAGCAAAATCGAGAAAAGCAAGCAAATCAAATGAACAGTGGCTTATATCTCTCACATAGCAACATTTTTTAAATTGGTTGTCACTCAAAAAAATGTATTAATAATTTAATGGAATTTAAAATTTATCAAGCTGTGAATGTGGACTTCATGAGGATTGAACATTGGTTGAACAGCTGATATACAGTACATGGTATATCATGGGATACTGTTAAAAAATATAGTTAAAATAATATATAAAAATAACTATAAATATAGTTATAGATAAAATAGAAATTTAAACACATTTATTTGTATTAAATGAACTATATGTGCTTAACTCATCTCTGACTATGGCGCTAACTTTGTGATTGCTATTTTCACAAAATATTACTATTCGATACTTTGAAAGCACTATACTTTTTTACTTTTCATAGAATCCATTTCTGGTTCATGTTTGTTTCCAGATTAACAGAAAAACAGAAAAAATGTGCTGCAACTTAACCTATAATAATAAGTCTGGTGGTCTGAAAGAGTTGCTCATCTCCCCAGGTGGGATGCTCTTTCTTTAGGATGTCACACACACGGTTGTGTTCACGCAGCCACAGGGTGGCGTACATGCTTAAGCCTGGCAACAGGCCAAACACCTCCTGCCCAATAGCCATTTGCTTTTCTGGTGGAACTGATGGAGGGTAGTTCATGTTCACGTTGGTCTCTGCCACTGTAGGTGGGTACATCTCCCCATTGACGATCTGTAAACACACAGGACATCAACAGTGAAACAGCAATGGAAATGCACCAGTGAAATTATAACAGCCGATTTTCCTTTTCTTCCCTTTACACATAATGACTGTAACATCCATGTTCCTCTCCTAGATATATACAGTACTGTGCAGAAGTTTTAAGCACCCTATTTTTTTTAGTACAAACTTTGTTATAGATTTTTTCTTAATTTTTAAAAAAATTACTCACGGCTGTGCAGCAATGCACAGCTCCAATCACATCATCATGTTCGCTGATGACACAACTATGGTGGGTCTCATCAGCAAAAACAACAAGTCAGCATACAGAGAGAGGAGGTGCAGCAGCTAATGGACTGGTGCAGAGCCAACAATCTGTCTCTTAATGTGAACAAAATGAAAGAGATGGTTGTTGACTTCAGGAGATTACGGCGCGACCACTCTGAACATTTACAGCTCCTCCGTGGAGATCGGTAAAGAAGCATTCAGGCCCTCACAGCCAGACTGTGTAACTGTTTCTTCCCCCAAACCATCAGACTCCTCAATACTCAGAGACTGGACTGACACACACACACACACACACACACACATACACACACACACGCACACACACACTCTCTGAACTGAACACCATCCCACTTCCACTGCAATGTTTGAACATTCCTGCATTAACTCTATTGCATTTTTGTTGCTACTGGACTTATAAAAATATAGCATTTAATTTATTGTCACCTTATACACTTTACCTGGCTGCTACTGCAATAACTGCTATGTCCATATTTGGTATAAGCTAATCTGTTGAATAATAGGTCGTAGCATGTTTACATTTCTACCATTTTTAAATTATATTGTTACTCTTTGGCACCTATCTTTTGCACTACCGGTTATATCGGACACTTCCACACTAGAACTGTGTACTGTTCGGTGCAACACTGTCACTTACTGTGCCTATTGTCCTCTTTTAGTAGTACTGCACTGTCTTGTGTTGTTAGCACACGTTTGCACGTGCATTATATTAAAAAATGTTTAGTTCTTATTTAGTTCTGTGTCATCTCATGTGGTTAGTGTCTTGTTTTATGTAGCACCATGGTCCTGGAAGAATGCTGTTTCGTTTCACGGTGTACTCTACCAGCCGTATATGGTTGAAATGACAATAAAGCCACTTGAACTTGAACAAATTGTACCCGAGACTACTATTTTTTTTTTTTTGTCACACCAAATATATACTTTGTTTCATTTACTACTCTTTATGGTATTTTTTTTATGTAGAAACATTTAATTTCATTATTTTGAAGGCATCTTTGCTCTACAGCATTTCTTTGCATGTGCCTAAAAAGTCTACACGGTACTTTACCAACCTACTAAACCTGTAAATGAGCCATTTCTAACTAGAGGAGGGAAACGGAAAACATTAGACTAGAAACCTTCTTTCATCCTTCTTAACTTTTGATATATATCTGTGAGGTTATGCAATTTTAATCTCTAGACCTCAGAAGGAAGTGTAACCATGCCCTCAGATTTCACAGAAAGTGGGGCATGCTATTAGAAAAAAAAAACCACTCTCTTGATGATAATCTCTGCAAGATGTGCCTATATCAACTAAGACTAGATGATAACCTAATAAGGAGATTTAACAGCAACAACAAAAAAAATATTAAGCAGATTTAAGAACCTGTCAGACATTTCACATCAATAGCGGTACCTGGTACTTCAGCTTCCCATCTTTGAGAAGTCTAAGACTCAGCTGGCGTTCAAGGTTATCTCCATAAATATGTCCAGCATCCACCTATGTATAAAACCAAATGTCAGAGTCAGTTTTTTACTCATTTTCAGTATAATTACGTGGGCAGATTTTAGACTAGAAGACAGTGTTTTCCCAAAATGGTTTCCAAATAACTAATTGTGAATGTTTTCTTAGCCAATCTAATATTCTCCCCAGATCTTCTGTAAGAACTCACCCCGTGGCCTAGACCTTTGGTAAAGCCAAGCCCCATCCGATTGTGTGTTTTGAAGAACTGGTGAGTGAAGTGCTGAGCGAAAAAGCCAAACATTAAATTTGTACCCTGGGGGTCTGGCCTGAATTCCCGCCTCAATAAAAACTTTTCCACCAACAGTTTGGGATCTGGAAGCTCAATTTTTCCTGCAGAGGGATGAAACATTAGCCATAACAGCTGGGGAAAGAATTAAGCTGGGACAGCAAAGATAAAAAAAAACAACAACAAAAAAAAAAACTAACAAAAAAAACACCTCAGTTTTAAAGTTACTTTTTTAAATTTGAAAGTATTTAAATTGATGTAACCTTTGGCACCCATAGGTGTTGGGCAGTCCAGTGGCACTGGAGGCAGAATTCGGGTGTAATAAGTGATATTGGAATATGATTCCCAGTTCAGGTAGCCATACTTGGAGTTATAGGTAGGAGGGCTGGGAATAAGGTCTGATCGCACTGTGATAGGAGACAGGGTTATAACAATGAGAATATTGTCTAAAAAAATCACACATGTCTAACAATTCTCTGATTTCTCTGAATTTTTTTGCAAACCTCCCTCTTTGTTTCTGCTGTATGCTGCCATTGTTCTCTTGTTTCAATATACATTGGAGGGTTGAAGACTGTTTGCAGCGTATTTTGGATCTTGCTATTGTCTTGCAGTAAGGTCAGACTCAGACATTGTAAATGGTGTAAGTTTTCGATTTTTCTTTTTTTGTGTGTGTGTGTGTGTGTGTGTGTGTGTGTGTGTGTGTGTGTGTGTGTGTGTGTGTGTGTGTGATTTTGTGAGCAGATGTGTACAGATGTGCAAGTGAACTAATGAAAATTTCACTCACTCACTGTAATGCCTTTTTCACTGGGCTGACTTGACATAATATATGTATACAGTTCTGAAAGGGTAGTGGAGAGTGAATGCATAAAGGCTTATGTGCCAAAAACCCTTGGCAGCAGTAGAGAGATTGAGGAATTTGAAGACTTTCTACGGACAACATGAGTTATCATAGCAGCAGGGTCTTGAAAAACACTGAACTACATTAGAGCATTAAAACATCAAGTGAAATATTGCATATCTTAAGGTTAATTCCAATACAAATTGCCATGCATTAGTATGAGAGTCTTTGAAAATAATAATTCTCACACTAAAGTGCATGTGAGCAGAGGAATGGGGCAACTATTGGAGGGATTTTTTACGGGAAGTGATAAAGCAAGATTTATTCACAGACAGAGGCTGAGTAAATATTAGCAGGATGTTCTGTCTGTTGAGATTTTCTCAACAGATGTGTAGCACAGAACAAAAAAATGAGTAGTCTACTACCTAAATTCATTTCATGCATATTTGCTTCTTGTGTATACATAGGCCCCTTCATTGTTGATGTCCTAAGTGCAGTTGTGTGGTCTTCTACTTAAATACCCCCTACTCTGGATAGTACTATCATAACTTCTGGCCAGTTCTCCCTTTTTAAGCCCCCAAAATTTTAACTTACAGTGTCAGAGCACACAGGAGCAATAAATGCTGCATAATGCACAAACAGATTATGAGAAAAAGCTGAATCTGCATTTCTCGGTATTAGTGTTATGTTTCATGTTTAGATTGTGTTAGATTTTGCACACAACTGTAAGCAGCTGCACACATGGGAAGCCAACACCCTTCAGTTCTCAGCTCTTTTACACTTCAGTTATCTCAGCTCCTCCTCTTCTCATGGTACGCTGCTTTGTTATTAGAAGCTAAATCACCCTTAAATAGGATGAACTGCACATCCTTGATATCAGAAGAACTTGCAAATTCATAATATAAAACAGTTGCAGAATTACTGATATGTTTCTATGTATGTGGCCCTGATCTTGATTTAACCACATAAATAAATGGGGTAAACCAGATTCTGGGCTACACAAATGATCACTGACGAAGGACATGACTAAGCTCTGACTTTTGCAAATATTTATCTTGGGCACTTCACGGAAAGCTGGACTGGTGTCCATCATCTGTGAAACATCTGTCCACTGTAACTCAAACAGCCTATAATGAAGATTTTTCTCATAGGTTATACTGTATATAGTCAACTGGAAAATGGATAAATAGCCTTCATCAAAAACAATTTAAACATTTAACGTGTTTAAATATTCTGCATTTAATGACATCAGAATATCCTTGTACACCAGGAGGTGTAATCCATCTAAAAGGGTATACTGGTTATTTCGTACAGAAGGAAAGAGAAGAAGGTCAATAGTTTTATGTTTTGGACAACTGACCTGTAAGGACCTTATACATGATCCACTCCCTCAGGAAGGTATTATTTATAAGGCTCCATAACCAGTAAAAATGGGTCAGGATGTAGTGGACGACATCAGGACTTGGCTTCATGAGCTCATAGACTCTGGACCAGAACTCAGCTATAAGGATGACAAGAAAAATATATATATCTGTTAAGATATACACAGGCCTGTAGTGTGGTAATTAATCTAATACTGTACATAAGTAGTTGTATTTACTGTAATTTGCTTCAAATTGACTGAACTTTCATGTGACGGCCTGAGGTCTGAGTCAAGCTCTTAAACAACAGGAACATGTAAACGGAAGCTAGTCATGTCTATGGTGAAAAGACGGACTACTGTATGCTGTATTAATACTAATCCTGTAATAATAACAAACAAAACAGCAATTTAAAGTTAAAATACAAGAAGAATTATATTACAAATACACCCAGTCTGTGCTGGTTGCTCTTAATTCAATCAAATTATTTACTAAATCACTTAATAACTATTGTAAAATAATAATGTCTTTATTCATATTAGGAAGCCCATTTAGAGGTAGAATTACAAATTTGTTTTAATCAAAATTAAAGTACTTTGACAAGTTTTGTTACTTTTCTTAATGTTTAATAAATTATTTAGTTATGGCTAGGCTATAAAGTTTACTTACACATTCATATACTATAAAAACATGCATTTTACATTATTTATACATTGATGTCGCATCACCTCTTAAGTATGTACACAGTTTCATTCGAAATGATTCAACCCCCATTGCAAATCAGGTTTATTGTCAAAATTTACAGACTTTCAGTTGTTTGCAATGAACAAATCAATCAAAAGCAAGTGAAATAGTTCAACACAATGAATGCTTCAAGTGGTTTCCCCAAATTCAACTGAAAACGCAACTTATAATGACTTCTCCAGTCTCAAAATTATTCAACTCCCTGAAAAGAATCCCTAATAACAGCACAAATATGCAAAACAGGTGTTGTCTCAAGCTCACCTGATGCAACTAATCAAGTGCTTCATCTGCTTTTATGTTAACAAAAGGACTAAATACAATCGCCAGAAATAAACAGCTAACCATATGCTATAAACGAACTACACCAGGGTCGCACGACTTCAACGTCACCATCACCAAGCTTCCAACTTTTCCAAACTTTCCAAAACATTTTCCATAATACAGATTGACTCTGTGGATTTTGGGAATTGTGCACAGCATACCTGAAACAGTTTATCTGCAAAGTTTTTTCCTGTTCAGCATGATGACGTTTAACGTCTCCGACAACATCTGTAGTCCTATTTAGCAACGTGTTAGCATCACGATTTACCCTCATGTAAGCAATGTAGCTCACAGCGCACTTCCGGGTTTTTTTAGCGACTTTCTACATGTGCATTTGTTATGATTTCTGTCCTGTCTCCACCCCTGTATTGTCATTGGTTGTTCCCTTATGTGTCATCATAACTCTCAGCTGTTTTGTGTTCACCTTTAATTACGTTTGTCATTTATATCCCTCGCGTCTCTTTGTTCGACGCAAAGTACTGTATGAGTTTTCCGTGTACCAAGTTTTTGTTCATAGTTTTGATCTTATTCTCGACCTCATAGTTTGATTCTTGTTTAGCCTTGTTTATGCCCGTTTGCCAATCGCCTGACCTTTTGCCTGTTTTTGACCACGCTATTGTCTCACATTTTGGATTTGTCTACCTCTCTTCAATAAAGATCTTATCTGCACTTGCATCCGTCTTAAACCCTCATTACATGACAGTTAGCAACCGCCTTTTCCAATACACGTAAATGCTTTTTAAAAAACCATGAGTGGGGTATTACTGGCATATTTTATGTCGTAGAATATAACGAGCTTGTGTTCACCACAGACATTATTCCAGGCTTTTAACCAAAATACCATTTAAAAAAACCCATTGATTTGGAACGATGGAACCGAAGGGAGAAAATGCTAACTAGTTTCTGGGTTTTGGCATTAAAAAATGACGTCATCCGTGCACCTCTCTATGGTGACTGGCTGTAAGTTTGGAAGCGCTTGTTTTGATATTCAGCGGAGTTTTCTATGAGAGGAGGACGAACTTTAAACGTCAATATCGCAGTCGATCATGTTCATGTAATCACGGGCAGTCAAAATTGTAATCGAGATCAATGTTCGATTAATTGTGCAGCTCTAATATAAAGTAAGGTAAAAAAAACATTTTAAACATAAAGTTTAAAATACCAGCCCTGCAAGCCTACAAGTGTAGGATAGACCAATAGTGGATTTTACCGATACGGATAACTAAGTTGGCCAGTACCTGCGAATAACTGATTAATCAACTAATAAATTTTATACTGATTGAAAACATAACACTCAAAGTAAAATACTGCTGAAATTTACAAAAAATAAACACTACTGACTGTACCATGAAAATGTACTGTACTTTTCTAAATGAATTAAATATATAAATATTTATCTATATTATTAATAAATATTAAAGTAAAGACAAGATATACATCCACACTAAACCAAAAAGTAACACTCCAAATAACATAAAAATAGAGACACCCTAAATCTATCAAAAAACACTTCAAATAACACAACAAAATTTTCAGCGTTAGTTTTTATTTCACCTCTAGAGGCCACTTTCGTTCTGTATAATGACAGTGGAGCCCTTATCAGCCGCTCCGCAACCGGGAAAAACTATCGGTGTGGATTTTTGCAGATAACTGATAGTTCGCCGATTAATCAGCAAAACCGATCGGTCGAACTCCAATTCAAATATTAGTAAGAATCATTATAGTACTCTACATGAAAAAGGATTGGCTTACAAAGATATTGGCATTTGATATATGCTAGAATTATGGAGTCTGCAATCTGTACCTGCTTTGGTTTCAATAACCCTAACCCTTGCCCCAGCCCCTGCGTGTATTTGTGTAATACAGTGGGGAAAATAAGTATTGGTATTAACATAAAAGTACTTTTTTTTTAATTCTGTAAATATATTTCCAATGAGGCTGTTCACATGAAATTTTCACCAGACATCACTATTAACTCAAGAAATCTGGAAATATAAAGAATTCACAACATTAAAGCACCATTGGGGCCATTATCCGCAAGTGGAAGCAACATCACTCCGTCATCAACCGGCCACACACAGGAGCGCCTCGCTAGATTTCTGACCAGGGAGTCAGAAGAATAGACAGAAGAGTAGCCCAAGAGCCAAGGACCACTCGGAAAAAGAGCTCCAGGAACACTTGCAGGCAGCAGGTACCATCGTCACAGAGAAAACAATAGGCAATGCACTCCACTGCTCACGCTCACCCCGCAAGACTCCATTACTAAAGAAAAGGCATGTCGAAGCTCGTTTAAAGTTTGCTACAACTCCTTTGGACAAGCCTATGAAATACTGAGAGAGTGTAGTCTGGTCAGACGAGAACAAAATTGAACTTTTTGGCTGTCATACTACACACCATGTTTGGACAAGAAATGGCACTTAAAACATTACACCAACAGTGAAGTTTGGAGGTGGAAGCATCATGGTGTGAGGCTGATTTTCATCGCATGGTACTGGCAAACTTCATATAATTGAAGGAACGATGAATGGAGCCCTTTATCAGGAGATTCTTGAGAAAAATCTGCTGCCATCCACCAGGATGATGAAGCTGAGACATGGGTGGACCTTCCAGCAGGACAACGATCCAAAACATACAGCAAAGGAAACTCTCAATTGGTTTCAGAGAAAAAAAATCAAGGTGTTAGAATGTCCCAGTTAATCCCCTGAATTGAATCCAATTGAACAAGATTTAAAGACAATATGTTTAGAAGAATGGGCCAAAATCACACCAGAATACCAATTAATTTCTTCATACAGGAAGCGTCTTGAAGCTGCCATCACAAACAAAGGCTTCTCCTCTAAGTATTAAATAAATTTCCTGTGTCATTCCACTTTATTGTTGTGAATTCTTTATATTTCCGGCTTTCTTGAGTTAATACTGATGTCCGGTGAAAATTTCATGTGAATAGCCTCATTGGAAATGTATGTGTGTGTGTGTGTGTGTGTGTGTGTGTGTGTGTGTGTGTTTGTGTGTGTGATATAAATTAGACTACATATAAAATAACTGGCTTCCAGTGTTATCTTCAAGAATTTTATATTTGGAAGCAATATGTCCTGACTTAACACTAACCCAAGTCCCAGTCTCCAAGCCTGGTATGATACCTCAGGTAATAATAATGTAATAATGCATGTTTAAGACAAATAACTTTTACCAAACATATATTTTGTCCCAGCCCATTATAACTACACTTTACCTTGAAAGATAATCATTAAAATACTTTATTCTGAATGAACACATTCACCCATATGAAATGTTCAACAGGAAGTTGCATCATCTGAACTTCCTGAAGATCACAGGAAGAAGAAAGTAAGTTTTCTCATTCTTTTTTCACCCCTATATTTTAAATAATATTGCAGTGTTGACTGATGAGATCACTTTGAGAACTCTTACACAAACTGTAGATTAAAAGTACATATTTAATTTAAAAATTTAATTGTGAGTAAATCTTTAGAATGTTCTTAATGACTTTATGCCATTATCATGGATGCTATCTAACAACATTTTTGTGTATTTGATAATTCTATACAAAAAATAAAAGCTGCTGCCATAGAATGGCTCTCTGCTTTAGGCATACTGCATTGGACCTGTACATTTTTGACTGAAAAACCTCCTAAGTTTTAACATTTCTGGTATTGCCAGTGCACTCACATTGGCACTGTAGTTCAACAAGCGCAAGGTACAAGGTGAAAATTATTTTCAAAGTAGCAAAGCCAATGTCATAGAATCCTATTTCTTAGGAAGCTTGAATCATTGAATCGATTCACTGGTTGTGTATTAAATTTAATTAAATTATTAGTAATTTACAAAACTCATTTTTTAATTGAACCAAATGATTTGGTCTCAACTAGAGATGCTAACTAAACTAAACTAAATTTCTCAGCCGATACCGATAAGCGATTATTCAGAGTGATATCAGCCGATAACCGATAGTTCTGACTTTTATACCTTCTTTTAAATTAATAATAATAAATTCCACAATTCTGAAAGAAATGCAAATAAAAATTTTCTTCTCTCCATTTCAACAAGTTGTTTCACAGTAACTGGACTCATAAACAGAAAACACATTACTCTAATTAGCATTAACACATGAACTAAATTCTGAAGATTGAAGTAAGATTATTAACTTATTGAATGTTATTAATTCATATTAACATTGACTGAATTCTAAAAAACTTCCTGTTAGTCTCACATTCACTCACGACAAACAAAAACATTTCTACTTCATCCCTGACATCAAACTGGTAATATATAGGCCTAATATAAACCTTTTTTGATGATATTAACACATATTAACATTAAATGCATATGAAACATGCTACTCTACAAATATATTTTTCTGTGCAATATATACTACTTTTTTGTCAACTCATCTTCTCTTAAATCTTTCAACGGTGCACTGGCCCTTTAATTCAGTGGTGAGGGCGAGCGGGTAGTTCGAACAGTGCGTAGGGTGTTGGGTGGGGCGGGGGCGAGTTGGGGGGAAATTAGACTTCACGCGGCTTCACTGCTGCAGTGTCCGGTGTAAAATTTTAGCAGTGCAGAGATTACAGATATTACAAACTGCAGTTTTGTCATCATTCCATTCAAGAGACATCGTCTTTGCACACAGCACGAAATCTATGTGTTTTCCTGCCCACTTTTGATTGACAGGATATAATCGGCCCTGATCATCGAATGTTTTTAAACTATTGGCGAAAACCGATAGTTGGAAAAATAGCTTTTATCGGCCGATACCGATTATCGGCTGATACATCGGTGCATCTCTACTCTCAACCCAAAAAAATCACAACCATCCTCCAGTGTAAGTAAAATCATGACTGTCTGAGCAGACTCTTAGAATATAAAATACAAGAATGAAAGTCATCCCCATCCTTTGATAATGGATAACCAACAGTTCCAGCTGTTACATAAAAATCCAGGGGAACAACCTAAAAAAACATTATCAGGTTTTACTGTGCTTAGAATACCTCTGGGACAACAGAATATTCCCAATATGTTCAGGAATTTCTATGGGCCCAAACAGATACTATTACCAAGTTCACTTATTGACCTACATAGGCACAGCTGCTATTATCTAGATTCTATCTCTAACACAACTAATCTGAAAATCTCACTATAAATCTCTGTGCACACTCTCCAACTTGATCTCACAGGAATTACAACTCATACCAAAAATGCTTAAGAACCCATTACATAGTTAGAAGATACTTTACACCATTGCCTTGGCAATCTCTTTCAGAGCAAATATTTTGCATTAAAAAAAAAACATTACAGACATATCAACTGCTAGACAATAACTGCTGGTAGGTTTAGCATTCTAAAACAAGGTAACCATTCATGATTAACTCCATTAACTATTCTTTTGCTAAACGAGTCAGTGTTTTACCCTGAGAGGTCGTCTAAATGTAATTAATAGCGATTTTACATGCAGATATTCACATGCTGATTTAGTTTGCTACAGACACTACATGTTCTGGGCCTAATATCTGTTCTGTTAAATTTCATCATTTTTGTTGAATATTTTGTTTTTGAACACATGTAGATAGATATTCTATAAGTTAATCCACCAAAACAGGATCTAAAAAAGGCCAAAAGAGGAACAGAGCACACAGGAAATCAAAGGTTTACTTACGGATAGTGCAGTTTTCTCCATAGTACCCAGTTCTGGTGCAGTCACACTGGTATCGGTCTAGTCCATATCTCATACAAATGCCCCGGTTCTGACAAGGGTAGTAGCAACAAGGATTCACTGCGAACAAAAGATAATATGACTTTTTTTAAGCAATTTCCAACTACAACCAGTGTCCTAGGAGTAATATTTTAAATCAGGATTTAAAATATAAAAAATGTATATAATGGCCAGTTTCATTAATTCAGTGTATAAAAAACATAAACTACTGTCCCGGCATTACCACTTTAACATCTAGAAAATGGTGCTATAGGCTTAACTGAACCTAATAAAGTTTTATGCCTCACATGGATCACTCTCGTCACTGTTTTATGACTTCCTCTCTCTGCTGTAATGATTGGCATAACCCGAAAATAGCAAAACCCCTAAATGAACTGTGGTTATATGCGTTACATAGGAGATAACCAGACTCTCCCTCAGTTTGTCTAAGTAGTTCCTCTCACCCATTCCCATGATCTCCTCTTGCGAAACTTTTCACAGGAACTCGGCTCTAGACATGTTCTTGGTGATAAGTGTTGCTAATTATTGCCCTTCTAAGTCTAAGTCTAGCAGCTAGTCTTGTGAATGAATTAAGAAGACACAGTTGCAAATTTCACATGTATTGGAAAAAAGCATGCATAATATATGCCTGCATAAAGCATGTATAATAAGCGTGCATTATAACAAATCAGTGATCAAGATAGTGCTATAGTAGGTGTTCAGTGAACTTTTTCGTTTCTCCCTCTCAGGAATTCTAACATTTTTCATTCATTCATAAATTAGTAAATATTCCATCCTGTATGGGTGCTGTGGATCTAGATCCTATCCAAGGAACACTGGGCATGATGAAGTAATAGTAGTGGATGGGATGCCCGGTACCATGCACACACATTCACATACACATTCACACCCAGGAGCCATTTTAGCATATCAAGTCCACCTACTGGAATGTTTCTGGCCATGTGATTGATGCGCACAAAGGAGTAAGATGCAGAGCACGATAGAGAGAGCGTTACCATATGTTCTTCTACAAGTAGCTTGCTATAGCATTATAGAGTGGGCAAATTTAATTTTTAAAAAAATCTCAAATCTTACATCCTGCAGCTTTAAAGCATATTACACATTAATAACTACAAATTACTTGCAAGTAGGAAAGTGTGGAATGTAAGACTGGACCTGCCGAGCCACAAGACTTACGGGTGCCTCACACCAATTGATAGAAAGGTTGAAAACCACCGTTACATTATTAGAACTTAAAGTTTCAAGCAGAACAGTTTCCAAACTAGAACACATGTAGGAAGCGAAGAACCCTTAACTATACAAAGAACCCCTTCAAGAACCTTTTTAAAGTGTTTAGGTGTTCATTCAACGCTATAGGGAGTTTGATGGGTGATTTGATATAGCAGTAAGGAAGTACGGATACTAGACAGATACTTATCATCTGAACCAGCTCACTCAAGACCAGACATGCTGTTTATGCCATGCATACCAAGAGAGGGTTAAAGACACAAGAATGAATTAGCTGTCTTTTCCTGTGCGACTGCATATGTGAGAGTCTGCTTTTATTCGCACACAATAACATTTCCTTGATTGAATTAATGCCTGCAGTGCTTTCATAAATAACTAGTAATAAAGGTGTCCCATTGCTGGGGATTTTTCTGTTTACATTATGTGTTTGTTTATTTGTTTCTTCATTGTGTCCAACGTGAAACAGCTGTTTGAAAGATTAGACCACTGATGCAAACTTGTTCTCTATAGCCTATACAGAAGATGTGGAAGTATCTTGCACTTGCGATGCTTACCACTTTTCATCAGTGACGGGTTTTCTTCCTCACCGATGCATAAAGTCCATTCCTGCACCAGAGTACACGACCACAGGAGGAGAAGACTGTTCACTGCTGCGGACGAAGCTCATGGGGGTTATTATATAAAAACAATACACTCAAAAACTGGGCCAGATTCTCAGCGCTTACCTTTCATTGTAGAGTAACAGGACGAAGAGGATTTTTAAAAAAATAATAAATCCGACACCCGAAACTTCTCTCAGTCCAAGTCCACTTTAAAGTCCAAGCGCAATTAATGCGTAAACATGCATGCGTTTGTTCTCAGCTGTGCGCTTTCTTTTCACTGCACGTTTGCTCACAGTGAGATGCTCAGCAATGTGTAAACCAGCTGTCAAATGCCAAAGGCAAAGATAAACGGAACTTCCCCCCAAGGTGAGAACCGCAGTACGCATACAGCAAGTTCACACTTCAACTGCACGCATAGACGGGATCCTGCTATTAAAGCGCGAGAGACGAGTGTCAGATTACAGGGGAGGCTCGAAATGAGGGCGTTTTTAGCGCCACCACGCGCCGGATCTTTGCCATTTCTTGCCCATGTTTTGCCCACCTGAAGTCATTACTGCAAAATAAATAAATAAATTTAAAAAATGTGCAGTTAAACTTTGTGATGCGAGTCAGTTATATATATATATATATATATATATATATATATATATATATATATATATATATATATATATATATATATCACTAATTGGTGCATTACACCTTTTAAGCAAGTCCATTTTAATCACCTTCACAAGATTTATATTCCCATTTGGAATTTATGGTGAAGTTATACCACTCGATTTGGTGTAAAGTAAGTACAATTTATGTGGTACTGTGGGACTAGACCAGAGACCTGACCTGTTCAGTGGTTGCATTATGTAGCCTAACACAATTTTTGTTCCTGGGTAGATGTTGTTGTCTAATTGTTATGCCTCAAAAGTATATAAAATGGATATTAATGCCCTCAAACTTTGTGTGTGTGTGTGTGTGTGTGTGTGTGTGTGTGTGTGTGTGTGTGTGTGCGTGTGTGTGTGTGTGACCAGGACATATTTTGGAATGTGTCTATTTTTACTGAGAAAACTGGAGAATTTGCATCCTTCCATTCATATAAAGTCAGAAAAAAACAACATATTTTAAAATTGACCTGTTTTTAATTGGAAAACTGTATTTATCTAGGCTACTGTAAGTTACATCCATGACTGATCTTGAGTCTAAGAGAACCAGACATGTTTTTCGTATGAACACAGCAGTAGCAAGAGCACAACAGCATAGAAATCTATGGTGGAAATTGTAGATTAGTACAGCTGCTTTCTGCATCATGGCAAACACATCTTTATGATAAATAAACAAAGTCTTTAAATTAATATTCTTTGTTGCTGTAATCGTAGTAACAGAGTTGAGTTCTGGAGCTGGACTAAGGCAAGCAATTCGGACAATATTTGAAAAATATGGCAAATAGTCGAAGAGACATACTTTTCTTTTGTCCATGCTGTTGGAAAGGGTCTTGATGATGAAATCTGTTGTTTCTCGTGTGATTTATTGGTTTTACTCATCCTTTAGCTGAGTAAATGTTTCAGTAACAAGGTTACACATACATGTGAGAAATAGCTTTAATGGATAATTATTATTTAATATGAATTAATAATACAACATTAAATTACACATATAACACTTTGACCATACAAATTGTTTTTACAAAATACTTCACTTTTAATATTATACTTGGCATGCAAAATAATGTTCAACAAGGTGAGGCAAGAGAGTAAACAGCCTGTTTGAGCAGTAAGGTTATTGCTTCATTTCAGGTATTGCTTAATATTAAAACCATTTTTTTTTTATTTTGTAATAGAACACTGATATATATATATATATATATATATATATATATATATATATATATATATATATATATATATATATATATATATATGAAAATTTATGATGGGTTAGAAAAGGTACTCTATTGGTGGACTGTCCCAAACAGTGACCTAAAAAAACAAAACCTTTCTTACTTTACATACTACACAGATTCAATCACTTTATGAGGCAAAATGAACAGAGCGAAAGAGAAAAAAAGCCTAAACTGCCTTTCAAATGTGTTTGCTGCATTTCTTGCACATTCTGCTGGTTTTTACATTCCTTTATACCCGTCAAGAGAGAGAAGCCATATTTACGATAATGGAAGATAGCAAGTTAGTCGACTTAACACAACAGGAAGGGTAAACCAAACTCTGATGTTTGGTTTCTCATTTTGTTATCTTAAGCTTTATAGATCTTTATCACATACTAAAAGTTAACGTGCTAAAGAATCAGATAAAGTAGGTGTTAGAAAATAGAGAAGTAGGATCTACTATATATATATTATCTTCATTAACCAGTCCGATTTTTTCCCTTATTTTTCTGATTGTTGCTGCAAAAAAATGCTTGGTTTTGTTGTGGCTTATTTCAGAATTGCAAATTGTGATGCAAGTTTGTGGGAAACGACTTGAATTGGCAAAGTCAAAATTGCGTAAAATTGTTTTTACTGTCTTTCGCAGTGACGTTTGTTGTTAAATGAGACCTTTTAGCTGTACTCATGTTTGACACGTCAGTTGAAGAGGGCTTTGGCTGAATGCGCATTGTGATGACATCACATGACCCAAATAGCCCAAATCTGCAGAAAATCTGCAATAATTTTGAAAAATGAATGAGTTTGCTTGATTTTGCGTTAACTTCTGCGAGCACAAAATGGCTGAATCCTGGAGGGACTGATCATTATTAGGCTTTGTTCATAAGGTATAGGTCCTTTTCCTTAGCCATTTTTGCCAGACATACCACTGGTGTTTATGGGTAAAAGGTTCAAGGTTGGTCTCATCTGACCACAAAAGCTGATTCCAATTGTGGTTGTAAAACTGAAGTTCAGGTGCAGATTTTTGCTTTTCCCTGGAAGGCCTTATTTTGATGCTATGAAAGTGGTATCTAACAGTTGTACACTGCATAGTCAAAAGATTGTGGACACTTGACCAACCCATCCATATGTGTTCTTTCCCCCAAATTGTTGCCACAAAGATTGAAGTACATAATTATACAGGGTGCCTTTATATGTTGTAGCATTAAGATTTCTCTTCACTGGAACTAAGTGGCCCAAACCTGTTCCAGTATGGCAATGTGCACAAAGTGAGGTCAATGAAGACATGGTTTGCCAAGGTTGGAGTGGAAGAACTCACGTGGCCTGCACAGAGCCCTGACCTCAACCCTACTGAACACCTTTGGGATGTACTGGAATGCCACCTGCACCCTAGGCCTCCTCACTGGACATCAGTGCCTGACTAATGCTCTTGTGTCAGACTCTAAATCCCCACAGCCATGCTCCAAAATCTAGTGAAAAGCCTTCCCAGAAGAGTGGAGGTTATTATAACAGCAAAGGTGGACTAAATCTAAAATGGGATGTCCAAAAAGCAAATATATGGGTGTTATGGTCCGGTGTCCACAAAATCTTGGAGATATAGTGTATAAAACATTGACCAAGTGAGTATTGCTCTTATCAGTACAAAATTATTTTTTTTACTGATGTTGCATTGTAATGGTGGCCAAATTAAATGGTGTCTGTGTTCATGCAGGCTGTTTTGAGCCTTTTACCTAATTAAAAAGCAATTTGTAAGATACATGCATTCACCAAATTCTGCTGGCACAGATGGTTTGTTTCATGATGATTTGCTTCCTTTCAGCAATGATGCACTCAGAAGCTACTTGTGTATTAGTTTCTCCTTTGTAAATAATCTTCAGCCTGTTCAACATTAGATACTGTTTGAATGAGTGAGCGAGTGAATTACAAGACAGGTTCATGAGGTGCTTTTATGGAAAATTCTTTTTGAACATCGCCTAACAAAACAACTAACATTCAAAAGTTTCAGCAGCTGCTCATGTTACAGGCTGGACCCTGAACGTACAGCTAAATTGCAAAATAAACCTTTAGACCAAAAAATAGACACTTAATTGAAGTCATTTTGTATACTTCAATTCTTAATTTGTCAAACTAACAGCATTCAGTACAGTCTTTAGGGACACTGAGATAATAACCATATCCATTACTGACTCTCTACTCAATAAAGACTTACTTGATAATACCCACAGTGCTGAACAAACTCTTACAATTTTCATTTGAATCCAGGTAGTTTTCTATCAGGGCAAGTTAGTGGTGCAGTAGGTAATGTTGGTGGGTCACTGCTCCAGGGTCCAGGGTTCTATCCTGAGCACCGTTTACTGTCTGCATAGAGTTTTATATGTTATTGCCTTGTCTATGTCGGTTTCCTCTGGGAATTCTGTTTCCCTTCTACTTCAGAAAAAGATGCATCTTAATTGTCCTAGGTGTAAATGAGTGTGTCAGTTCCCTGTGATGGACTGGCATCTTGTCCAAGGTGTATTCCTGCCTTTGTGCTCAGTTTTCCTGGGAAATGATCAGGGAACCTTTGACACCTTTGACTGACAGCCAAGATGACAGCACCCACTTTGACTTTAAAATTCTCAGCTAATTACATAGGATTTTGTTGTGCTTTGGTTTGGCTGGTGTATAAAGTAATTTCTTTTGAGGTCTGCAGGTTAAGAGCATGAGACAGTTGATTACAGTTCTGCCATAATTAGGGCTGTTAATGAGGAATGGCTGAGATCTCAGTATTAGTGGCCTGGTGATTATAGCAGGAGGTCTAGACAGCAGAGACACAGTAGGGGCCAAGTCTATTCTGCATGCAAATATTGTGCTTATATTGGATACATTTCATCTTGTTCTGTCAGAAAGAAGTTAAAACGTGGTTTAATTTTGCTACAATTAGACTGAACAGTGATCTATTCTAATTACAATTGCATTGTTTCTCTGGGGTGCAGCTCATTAAAACTCAGCTCAAAGCTTTAATAACGTTGTCTTTGTAGAACATATTTGAAAACAACCAACTAAATGGGTTTTATCTCTAAAGATCTCATTTCATTAAACATGTAAAAGCAATCCAAAAAAGTAGCATTACTTGTTTTTGCATTTAGTTTATTATGTATAAAAAGAATTGTTTTCAGGGGACCAGGGACTGAAAGACAATCTTTACTCAGGTCCAGCAAGATCATCACTGGCTAATCCATCCACTCTTGACAGTTTCAGGACAAAGGCTTGCCTCCATGTGCTGGAGGAGTGTACAGCAAAGGTCTGTACATAGCAATGGCATGCTGTAAAATACAAGGCCCAGAACAGAGTCAAACGCTAGGACTGACAGGACGATAGCATGTGCTGGGCTAATATGTGAAGTGAATGAAGTAAATATGACATGAACAAATGGAAACCTTAGTATTCTTGCCTCTTAATAACAGTAAACAAAATACATAAATCTAAGATAATGTGAGATAATTACTATCATAAAAAGAAACAAAAAATCTTTTTGCATTACTTGTCACTTAACAGTGGTGCTTTTAGTAATACTGCTGCATCAATATTATGCTGTAATGAGTACAAGAACTAGTACTACTTTTTTCATTTATAAACCTTTCTCCAAATCTTTGATCTGTGAAACATCTTTGCATTACAACAACATCTGCTACATCAGAAAATGAGAGTACACACATGGGATTTGTTTAAATTTTCCAATACAAGCACAAAAAATGCTGGAAAATAAAGAACAGCCTAACAATCAGTAAAGAAAATTGTTTCAAACTGTTCTTGCTTTATAGGATTAAAAACAAGAACATGGAAAGATATAGAAGATAAAAAAAGACTTTGTATTTTTTTTTATCAAATTAATGAAGTCGTTTCATTTAAAGATACAGTAAAGAGGATTTTTTTTTTTTTTTAGAAAACAGACAAACAAAGAAAACATACAAACAAAACATTTATGCAAACTCATTGCTGGATCCATTGCTGAAAACATGATGATCCTGAGCTGCAGTGCATCACCCTGTATATCTGAGGATATATTGTTATGTGAAAGTAATTCACAAAGCCGTTGGGTATGAATTGGCAGGGAATTTTGAATGTAAACATGATATTCCAGCTCATATACTTTATATGGCCAAAAGTTTGTGGACAACTGACCATCATATCCATATGTTGGCTTTCCCCAAACTGTTGCCACAAAGTTGGAAGGACACAATTGTACAGAATGTCTTTGCATTCTCTAGGATTACAATTTCCTGTCACTGAAACTAAGGGATCCCAGCATGACAATGCTGCTGTACACAAAGCGAGCTCCATGAAATGGAAGAACTCATTCTTGCAGTGGAAGAACTCGAGTGTCCTGCACAGAGCCCTGACCTCAACCACACTGAACACCTTTAGGATGAATTGGAACACTGACTGCACGCCAGACCTACTTACCCGACATCAATGCCTTGACCTCATTAATTCCGTTTGTGGCTGAATGAGCAAATCCCCACAGCGATGCTCCCAAATCTAGTGGAAATCCTAGATTCAGAAGAGTGGAGGCTGTTATAACAGCAAAGGGGGGACTAAATTTGGCTAGATTAAAGCACTGGATAATGTGCTGGTCAGGTGTCCACAAACTTTTGCCCACATAGTGTACATTCTACATCATTGTTCCTAAAAGAGGTTCAGCCAAAGGCCAGTCCCCAAATTTCCAGTGCAACTTAAAAGAGAGCTGCAGGCATCAGAACATGCTTTTAATTGATTTGCCAGATAGCTCACATTAATTGGACTCAGACACACATAGAGGTCTGTGGACAGCTGCAGACCTGCATGTGCAGAGCGGCACTAAGCAGCATAAGCAGTTTAACTTGTTTGGAACCATTATCTAGCTATTGTGTTGCTATTGGCTTTCTCTTGTATTCTGATTTCACAAAACAAACATAGACTGTGGAATTAGTCTCTGTTGGGCACCGATAGCTAGTTAACAAGCTAACATTTGTGAGTAACAAGCTCTTGTTAAAGGAGAGAGGTTTAGCTCTTTCACCTGGTAACAATTACATTAATGTGTACAACAAATAGATATACAAGTGTATCTTCTGGTTTGGGGTGCGTCCCAAACCACATACAGCTGGTCCCATTTATTGTACATAACTCAGTTTAGCACAGTAAGCAGCCCTGAATTCATATTGAATGTACATTGCTTATATCACACAGCCCACATTATGAAATGTTCTCCTGCAAGTCGCTCATAATAGCATTTCTTCTGCCAAAGCCATGAGAAGATTGTCAGTTCTCCCAACACCCGTACTCTCTTCACAACATTTTCTTCTCTTCTCTGTCACCCTCCTCCCCCTTCCCCTACCTCTCACACCACAGACGACTTCGACACCTTCTTTTCCAACATGGTTACATCAATCAGGAACCAGTTATCTACCTCAGACACCATTGACAAACTCCTCCTGCATGTAACTCTCAACTGACCTCCTTCTTCCCTCTCTCAGACACTGATGTCTCAAAACTCCTCCTCCCTAACTGTCCAACAACTTGTCCTCGAGACCCTATCCCTTTTCACATTCTTCAGTCCATCTCTCCCACGCTACTACCTGCACTCACATCTTTAACACATCCCTCTCCACCAGCACATTCCCTACCTCTTTTAAGTAGGCCCGGGTTACCCCACTGCTTAAAAAAAAAACACTTAACCCTGCTGCAGTTGACAACTACAGACCTGTAGACAAAAACAGACCTTCCTCCTCCCTTTTCAGACCAAAACCCTTGAAAGAGCTGGTTTTAAACAACTCTGCTTTTCTCACACAGAACAACCTCCTGGACACCAAGCAGTCTGGCTTCAAAAGCAGTCACTCCATGGAGACTGCTCTGCTTTCCATCACTGAAGCCTTACGACTAGCAAGTGCCTTTGACACTGTCAGTCATCAGATCCTCCTGTAAGCTCTCTTCAGCCTAGGCATCACCGAATGGCTCTGTGTTGGGTGGAATCCTATATCTCAACAGATCCTTCAAGGTATTGTGGAGGGGAGGTATTTCTGAAACTCTGAAACTCACAACTGGGGTTCCCTAGGGGTCAGCTCTGATCCACTGGTCCACTGTTTTCTATTTATATTACATCCCTGTGGGCTGTGATTGAGTCTCATGGCTCCTCATATCACTGCTATGCTGATAAAACCCAGCTCTATTTGTTCTCCCAGCCTGATGATCCACCAATCTCAGCATGCATCTTCGCCTGCCTGTCTAACATCTCAATCTATATGAGGGAACCATCTTAAGCTCAACTTGGCAAAAACGGAGCCTCTCATCATCCCTGCCTGCCCCTCAATCAACCGCAACCGCAGCTCGGTCAACCACACTCAAGCCAACCAGGACAGACAGAAAACTTTGGGGTGACTTTTAGTGACAGTTTCACGTTTACAGACCACATTTCAACAACTGCCCGATCCTGTGGGTTCATTCTGCACAACATCAAGAAAATTGGACCCTATATCACTGAACAGACTACACAGCTACTAGTCCAGGCTCTTGTTGTATTAAAACTGGACTATTGCAATGCACTACTCTCGGGCCTCCCAGCCAGCTCCATCAAAACCTTTCAGATGATTCAGAATGCAGAAGCCCCCCTTGTTTTTAACCAGCCCAAAGGAACCCATGTCTCACCCCTCTGCATCTCCCTCCACTGGCTTCCTGTAGCTGCCCGCATCAAATTCAAGGCCTTGATGCTCACGTACAAGACCTTGTTTGGAACAGCACCCCCCTACCTCAACACTCTCCTTGAGGTTTATGTTCCCTCAATCCAGATGGCAGAATCTGTCACTATCTTCAAAAAATGGATAAATATCCATCTCTTCTGTGAACACTTACCTAACCCATAACTTGCCCCCCCCATATATTCAAAAATAACAATAAAAAATGTAAAAACATTCTGCACTTACACTGGCACTTACACCTCTACTCTGTACACTTTGCTTATCTACAACTTGATTAAAAATCTTGTATGGTAGTACTACTGTATTGTTCTGCACTTGATATCTCTTGCTTGTATTTCCTCATTTGTGAGTTGCTTTGGATAAATGCATCTGCTAAATGAATAAATGTAAATGTAAATGTACCAGTACTAACAATACAATCTCACCTTGAACTGAATTAAATTTTAAATATGTAGAAATCAGACAGCATAGAATATGCTCTTTATTAATAACTAGGGTTTCAGTAATGAGAACCCTCAGTCTGATCTTGTTTATCTTTTACATAATCAGAATATTAGAAGCTAAACATGACACAGGCAGCATGGTGGGGCAGTAGGTAGGATTGGTACCTCACAAGTCCAGGGTCACCAGGTTACTGTCTGTATGGAATTTTCTTTGCACCATGTCCACTTGGGTTTCTTCTCCGGTTACCTTCCACCTACATAAAAACCTGCCTGTAGGTGGATTGGACAAGTTGAATTGCTTCAAGGTGTTTATGTGAATGTGTGTATGGTCCCTGTGCCCTGTTGTTTACAGTATTCCTGGAATAGGCTCCAGATACACCGCAACCCTGCGCAAGATAAAGTGGTTACTGAAAATGAGCGAGCGAGTAAAAGTGATGCCTCACCTGTTTCTTGTATTGTACACTGCTACTTGGTGTGTAATGCATCCATGTAGGGGATTCAAACAGGAAGTGGGTTTCTCTTGTTTGTTTGTTTCTATGCTGACTCTGCCACTCTGACTTGGAAATCAGTGGAAAACACTGAAAATAACACAAGGCTGTTCAGAAAAACAAGCCATTTTCCATTCTCAAATTATAACAACAAACAGCAATTTGCAGAAAATATTCAACTCATGAACCTGATGCTCTGTGGACCGTTCTGGTAAGCTTACTATATTCTATCCCATGTGACATATCTAAGCAAGCTAACTATATTTCAAAACAATATATTTCTCAAATCATCTGTGAACGTATCTCCTATGCAAAGGCAGATTTTTTTTTAAATGCTTCTCCTTTGGCTCCCTTGAACTTTTGGGGATACCGTCAGATCTTTTTGTGTGGGTTTTGAGATGTAGCCGGCCCTTAAGCTTCAACTCAGTGCCTTTAAAGCTCTGTATTAAGGTAAAAAAAACCTCATGCTCAAGCTCCTTTTTTGTTTCATCCTGCAGGATCCAATTCTCAATGCACAGAGCTAATCTTAACATGAAGCTTTGTGGCAAACTTTAAAGCTGTAGTACTGAACTTTTGCCTCTCTATCACCATCTTTGTCTGAAACATAAAATTGCAAGTTATTTGCAGAATGTGTTTTTTTTTTCCATGGGTTGTTCTTCGTCACCTCTGTGCAGGTGAATCTTATGCTTTGAGGTATACTTATCAGAGTTGACAAGTCCGCTTATAATACGTAACTTTGCGCTTGAAAAAATCATGGGTTGCGTTTTTTGGGGGTTATTGTTGCTTGTTAGAAACATCTGACAAGCTACTTCGTTTATTTTACATTTATGGTAGCTATTTTCCCCAATGCATTGATACTGTGTGCTCACAGCCTCACAATAATATCAGTGCTGTAGTGTATTTCGCCCTCCCACAATTATTACAGGTTATAACAAAAAAACAAGCATAACATACTCATATGTATTAATGGTAGTTATGGTTCTTATGTAATCTCCTTTTCCAATCTCTCCAATCATATTCTGCTCCCAGGTGATCCAAGATGAGTGGATAGTTTATGTCCTCCCTATAAGATTTGTTGCCATTTGATAATTTTTTATTTGAAAAATTCTGTTTTTATTGAGTCTGTTTACATTAGGGCCGTAAGAGTCTATTGTGCTTGTGTTTGAAGCTGCTGTTGCTCATTTGTCTCTCGAGCCTTGGCAACACTGAGATATTCATATGCGTTGTATATTAGCTCCAATATTTAACAACGGAGGTGGTGGCGGATAGGGTTTTCTTGGAGAAGAGGTGAGGTGCTCTCGCTCATAGCCAGTGGAACCACACTGACTACATCAAAACAAACAAAAAACAACATAGGAAACTCGATACCTAGCTGAATCAAGTGAACAAATGCGCTAATGTTAGCTGGCTACCTACTGAGCCACTGAAATGTCTTTAATGTTCAGCAGAAAAAAAAAAGCCATTTCTTCGTCAGTCTTCAATCCCTTCAGATCTCAGAGTTTTTGCCACCTCTCAAAAGCCATGTCGATATTTATTCATATTTTAGCATGGGCTCTGTCACTTTCCATTTTTGACTGCAGGCTCTCTGCAGTTCATGGTTTCTTGGATTCCCCAGATGTCAGTGATGATTGCAGTTTAGAATGATCCAGATTAAAGCAGCCATCTAGATGACAAGTTTAAATTGTAAGCAACTGTTGTAAAAGCAAGCTACAAACACACCACCATCCGCAGCTAAAACACATGCAATACAGTAGCCGGCTCTTCTTCTTTCTGTTTACGGACGTGACGTAACCAGATAAAGATGAATGATGTCAGGAATGACGTCAATTGCCATTTCCCACAAAATCCGACCTGACAGCTCAAATTAGAAATCATTAACATAAGCTTAACGTTGTGAATTGGAGTAAGATAATGAGACCATTTTGAACACAGATTTTTTAAATGTACTTGCTCAATAATTGATTTTTGTTAATTTTTAAGAAAAAAGGTTCCATACTGCAGCTTTTAAAAAAACAAAAAAACAAACAAAAAAAAACTGCAGCTTTTCATATCTGTATTCATTGTATTTATTTACAACACATTTATAATTCATTTATATCTGTTTAATCTGACTGTTCATATTTGGTTACATCCCTTACTGCTACATTAATTAAGGTAAGACTTCAAATGTCTGATGAAGTAGTGTTAAATTGCTGTTCTTCAATTTTGTCTTTAGCCATTATGAATGCCAAAAAAAATGTGGTTAATGTATAAAACTTTAATAGGCCAAACCTATTAAGCAAGCATGCTGTAACAGACCAGACTTGGTAGAACAGGATCCATGTGTAGAGTTTATTAAAACACAGTTTAATTATTAAAATTATATCAATTATCATAGAAAAGGCTGTAACACAGCAGTTCCTACTTGCAATGGAATAACATGGTTGAAATCTTTCAGTCAGGTTTTAGGTCTATTCACATTTTAATACTATCTATATCTCTCTCTCTCTCTCTCTCTCTCTCTCTCTCTCTCTCTATATATATATATATATATATATATATATATATATATATATATATATATATATATATATATATATATATATATATATATATATATATTTGACCTTTCTAGTTTTGTATGCATATGTAAATGAAGTAAGTCCACAAGGCTCTGTCCTATGACCACTGCTCTTTTCTCTATATATGCTACCTTTGGGTTCATTTTTTTGTAAATATGGTTTTGGTTTCCACTACTATACCAGTGGCTCACAGCTATATGTTTTACAAAGCCAGATGACAGACACTGGCTTAATAAGGTTGAGGAATGTGTAAAAGACATTAGACACTGGATGTTGAGTAACTTCCTCCTGCTTAATTCTGAGAAGACAGAAGCACAGACAGATAGGTGTAAGCTTTCTGATTATGCAGCAACTCTGTAACAATTATGTGGCAGTAGTAAGGATGCGGAAATGGTAGTTCATGCTTTTGTTACCTCTAGGTTGAACAATTGTAATGCCTTGCAATCTGGATGTTCCAGCAGGTGCATAAACATTTGACAAAATACTCTTATGTGTGCAAACACATCATACAGTAGCTGCTGACTTATATGTGTTTCTGTATGTGTGTCTGTGTGCTGCAGAAACTCATACTCTATCTCCTCTTTGTACTGAATCCCACCTGACTACAATGCCATTAGGTTTTAGTATTTTTGTTAGAAGAAAACGTCTTTTTGTAGTGCATTTTGAACATGAAATGAACTGATGTGCCAAGTTGGATGTTTGTGCAGAGAGAAGTATGAAGAGGGTTTTTTTGTGTGTGAATTTTGTAATGAATAATGTATGTTAGCATAAAAAAGCCTATAGTACCCATTATTATCTAATTCACAGATGACTTCCACAAATGCCTTGATGCCTTACTGTATCCGGAAGGTAAAACTTGATTGCTGCATTTAATAGGTGTCAGGGATTGGCTGGCATATGCAAATGCAGATTTTTAGAGCAACATCCTCAGCGGAGCAACAAGGCAGACAGAAGTGTCCGGAGTGGGGCAGGAAGGGTGGGAGATGGTTTTAGTTAGGTCAGTAGCCCCCTCCTCAAAACTTTTTTGAGGGGGCACTTGGCATCAAGCCACTGCAGAGTGGATCTGACCCATCTTCCCTTCCCCTGTTGTTCCCACAGCAGGTGGTTCTGCTCCAAGAGGGCTTCCTGGACTGTGAAAAAATCTGCTGCATCCATGTTCTGTCAAGCTTTCTGTCAGGGATTTGTAGAAGCAGCAGATGCAAGTGTAGATTTTTATTGTCTAAAGTGTAAACAAACAACAAAAACAGTGAAGAGAAGAACCAAAAACCTGAACAAGAGATACAAGGCAAAACATGCAGACTATGAGTGAGACTATGGTACAAACAGGAACAAATGATCATGACCACAATGAAAGCTTGACAAACTAGAACTTATATAGAGGTGCTAATGAGGGTGAAACAAGGCACAAGTGATAGTGGTTAGGACAGTGGTTCTCAAACTGGGGGCTGTATTTAAGTCAGCATTGTCAACCTTTGACTATGAAGTTCATAAAAATAAGAAATATTAATAAATTAAATAAATTAAATAAATTACTCACAGCACACTAAGACACACACACCAAACAGAGACATCCACTGATATACTAGTGTACTGTTAGCCACATGCTGATAAAACCTAGGACTATTCACAATGGATAAGTTTTTAGAGAGGATGTAGTCTTTTAGCTGAGAAAGTTAATACAGTAAAGCCTAGCATGAAAAAAATGAAAAATGCGTAAAGTGACAATTCTAGGGGGACACAAAGGGATGCACCCTACACAAGGGGGGGCTCACACTGAAAAAGTTTGAGGGTTAGGACATGTGACATGCTGGAGCTGATGGGAAATGTAGTTCAGTGTCTCTTTGGCGCTATCATGACAATAGGTAAACTGTTATAAATTGTAACAAACTCCATATCCCAGCATGCCACACCAACAGCTCATCCCTAAGCAGTAATCACCAAATTAATACAAAGACGTGCCTCCTTTTCAGCCAGTTAAAGACCCTATAAAACTTAGGTCCATTCTCAATCTTCATGCAACATTGCACCATCCATGTGATCTTGTGCTGTTTGTGCAAATTCCCCTGGCTGCTCACATTACCTTATAATCAACTTCCCCAACCTGCTGTGTGACCTGAAAGGGTCTTTGTCAGTTGGCAAATTATTTTGAGCTAGAGTTAGGGACTATTGAAAGGACTTTATTTCCCAGTGTAAATTGTCTCAGTTGGGGCACTTATTATAGAGTTGCTGTTGCTTTTCCTGGGCCTGGAGCAAATTCTCCCAAGATGTGACCCAGTGTAATTTAAATAAATTTTAAAAAGAAGTAAGAAAATTAAAGAAGTAAAAGAAATATAAGAAGAAATAAAAGCAGTTCTTTAATTACAGCCATAATAAGGTTTCTAACCATTTAACCTAACTCTGACTATCATTATATACAAACATAAAAATCACATATTTATATATTTATATATATTTTTTTTATATTTTTGCTCTGCTCATGGCCACACTCATATATGCTCTGCTCAATGCTCAGGAAGAGAGAAAAAGGAATTACATAAATATACACGGGAAAACAAGTCTCAGGTGTGCTATGTGAGTCATTACCCTCTAGTTCTTCGCATAACACCAGTGTCGACCCATGCTAAACCATGCCTGGCCTGCTACAGTGAAACAAGAGACACAAAAGTAGACAAAATAGTAGTTATCTTAGAAGACAGTTTAAGACCAATACAAAAAAAATGACATTTCATATGACAACTATGTTCCCACATACAGCAACGGGAGACCATTCATTTTCAATGAGAGCTGGCAACATGAGCAACAGCAACCTATATACCTATATAGCGATATATATACTGTATACACTCGTGAATTTTATATATAAATGCTCTCCCTCCAGAATGTTTAATATAAGCAGCAAGAAAACTGATTTGTTATCAGAAGTGGAATGCTAGTTGCGCCACCCATGTTACTACGGCAACCAGTAGTATAATACAGCGGCTGGAGACTCTGTGTAAAATCGCTGTATGTGTGAACATAGCATCATTCGTATATCATTCAACAATTATTATCACTAATGTAAGAGTTAAGTGGTGATAATTACACAATTATAATAATGAAATACATTGCACAATTATGTTGTTATAATACAATTTATCTCAAACACAATTTTCTTTTAAATTTCTCATGTAGTCACGTTGCCTGTATTTTTCTTTCTGATTACTAAGGAGAAATAAAAGTACTAATTTTGCATTATTATTCATTCAGCTTCAATAACCACTTATTCTGCTTATGGTTGTGGTGAATCTGGAGCATATCTTAGGAACACTGGGTGCAAAGTGGGAATACATCTAATTTGGGATGCCAGTTCATTGCAGGGCACCATGCACACACAATCACACCTATGTGTAATTTAGAGTAGCCAATCCATCTTCTGGTATGTCAACACAGACATGGAAAGAATGTGAAACTCCCCAGAGACAATACACCTAGCCCAAGATCAAACCAGGGACTCAGGAGTTGTCGGGCATAATGCTGCACCACACTGCACCACCATGTGACCATTTATGAATTAGATTGTTTTATATAATGAGGTGATATATATATATATATATATATATATATATATATATATATATTCCTCTTTTAAAGATCAAAATAAACAAGACATTAAATAATTTATTTTATACTGACTTCTGTTACCATTAGATTCTTGAAATTACATAAGGAACAATTGACCCTGAGGTGTAACGGCCGCATTACCACCTCAGGTGTGCATTATTTTCTAATAATTCAACAGACCAGAGTCGATTATTCCACTTATACTACAGTTACCACACCTCAAGATATTGCTCAGATGTTTTATTTCAAAACATTTGTCAGGTTTTTGTCCATAAAATGCTATTGTGTGTGGAACTAATTTATTATGCATCCCATCTCAAGCCTCTGTTGCTAATTCCAAAATGTCATTTTAGAGCTAGTAACGAAGACTTGAGCCATTAATATGCAGTTATTGGAGAGAGAGAGAGAGAGAGAGAGAGAGAGAGAGAGAGAGAGAGAGAAATCACAGATTTTTTTCATGCTGTTAATATAAAAATAGAACAAATAAATAAATATCAAGAAGCCTATTTGAACATAGGATTTTTCATTTTTTATTACTGACAGAAAATACAAGTAATAAATAAATGAATATTGATACTTGTTCACCTATCACACATGCTCTTGCGCGTTCTCTCTCTTTTTTTCTTGCTCTCTCTGTCTTTCTCTCCAGTAACTGCATATCAATGGCTCAAGCCTCTGCTTCGCCTCTTGACCGCATTACCACCTCAGGTATGCATTATTTATTTCTAAAAATTCAACATCCCGTTGTCAGTTATTACTTACTATTTTTGGAAAATTTAAATTTTCTGTCACTTTGTTTGTTGTTAAATGTGTGTGCTGTGATGGAGAGTAGGCTACCTCTTCCGTTGGTTCAGTTGACTCGGCAAAGTGATATGGAACTGTAATGCAGTCAAGACCTGACTGGAACTACTTTAGCTGTGCATTTACTGAAAAATAATTGCACACCTCAGAATGTCTGTCAGCCAGTCAGAATCGAGAATTCAACAGAGCTGTGGTATAAATACAATTATTACACATAAAAGCATTGTGCTTCTTACCTCTTAAAGTCTTTGTAGCCTACAGGCTTTTTTATTTTATTTTATTTTATTTTACATTTAATTAATCTGAATTTTAAAAAATACACTGTTTTAGACAGATTTATGTTAGGATGCATAAGTAATTCATAACCCCTTATTGGACCATGAGGCAGGTCTCAGCACTTCTACACAGTGTTATCTGTGTTGTCTGAATGATCAATGTGTTACAATGTTGTAAACAATTCTACATGCCTGTAAAACCAATGAATCATTGTGTTGTAAACATTTGTAAAACAATTACTTGTTCCAATTAGTTATATATAAATGAAAATGAGTGCGTTTACTCCTTGTGGTATCTAGGTGCTTCTGGCTGACTGAAAGGTTTTTATTTATCCATAAAATAATATAATTGGTATTACACTATCAGTCTTTAGTTAATGATGTGAAACACTGTGTGTCCAAGACAGCAAAGTAACATGGAAACACACAACTAATTACATTTATTCTTTCAGACTCATTTATTCATTCACTCCTGGTGCAGAGTGAATCTTCCATATGCTGCATGAGTAGAAATATATTCTAATCACCCTTCAATCAATACTTACTATCTGGTACAAAATACTGAGTTTTCTCATTTTCTCATACTGCAATTGGGTTTATACATTTATATAACACATTTAATACAGAAGGGAATTCAAAGTGCTATACAATTTGTTCATTATAATAATTTAAAGAATAAAAATATTTAAATATAATACAATTTAAATATAAAAGTTTATTTAAAATATACATAAAATAGATTAAATTGTAGTTTAAAAGAGTTGTAATAAATATAATATTATTTAAGAAAGTTTAATCCATCCATCTTCTACCGCTTACTCCTTTTTCAGGGTCACGGGGAACATGGAGCCTATCCCAGGAAGCATCAGACACAAGGCGGGGTACACCCTAGACCTAGACAGGGTGCCAGTCCATTGCAGGGCACAATCACATACACACTCACACACCCATTCATACACTACAGACACACCGATCATGTATGTCTTTGGACTGGGGGAGGAAACCGGAGTACCCAGAGGAAACCCCTGCAGCACGGGGAGAACATGCAAACTCCACACAGACGGCCCCGGCGGGACTGGAACCCCAGACCCTGGAGGTGTAAGGCAAATGTGCTAACCACGAAGCCACCGTGCACCCAGAAAGTTTAATATTATTTATAAAAGATGCAATGCAAAAATGTGCCACACTATCCCTAAGTTATATTTTAAATTGTTGTTTTTATTCTCTTTGCCTCACAGCTCATCCTTTGGCTGATTCATACACAAGATTAATGGAGACAATAACAATAATGGAGACAATGAGTCAACAACAAGTCTGGGGAGCTATGTGGACATTGGAGACGATGTACATGTCTACTGAGTTTGCATACCCAGCTACTACACTGCATATTGCACAACAATTTTTACATATTGTCTGTCACGATCTCGCCGGCAGATGGCGCTGCGGCATCAACGTGCACGGACGGCTGCAGAGCGCACGTGTGCACGAGATCACGGAATGAGAAATATTTGCTATAGACACTTGCCTTTGTTTTGATTCTGTTCTCTTCCTGTTCAGGCATTGGTTGATGTTTGAGGGTGTGTCATTATTGGTCCCAGCTGTCTATGTTCAAGCGTAATTATGTTTGTTATTTAAAGCCCTTGTGTTGCTGTGCACTTTGCGCAGTATTAACTGAATAAGTGAATGTAAAGGTGAAGACATTTAAGTATATTAAGCGGTCGTGTTTTTTTGTCCAGATTCTGTTCCCTGCCTCGCATCCAGTTTCATGTTTAAACCTCGATTATCTATTCCAGTCTAGACCGCGTTTCATGTTTAATGACTTCAGTTTAAGAATAAAGACTTTGATGTGCGTTTGCTTCTGCTTCTAGTCTCATTTTGCAACATTGTCACTGCACATTCTTACACACACACACACACACACACACACACACACACACACACACACACTGTGTGTTACCTATGACTTTACTTATTCCTACTGTACATTTTTATACATACATTAACAAAATGGTTCAACACAAATGTATAATGTACAGTTTTAAACATCCCAACCTGAAATTTATTTCCTATACTTAATCTGTACAGGAATTTAGTCTGTAAATAATTTGGAGAACTAATTATATGTATTTTATATCGATTTAGATCTATTTATATTTTTATTCCCTCTTATTTGTGGTGTATATTGTGAGATTATTGTGCATTGTTAAAGTCTTGTGAACTGTTAAGTCTTAGTTTTCCCAGTTGCTCTTGTGTTGTGGCTGTTGTGACACCAAATCTCCCCTTGGGGATCAATAAAGTGCTCTCTATCTACCTATCTCTATATACTCAGACTTAGACAATTACCAATTGAACCTACAGTGAAATGTACGCATTGTAACTTTTTGAGGAACAAATTTATGATTCAATGTTATAGTTTGTAGATTTTTAAATGTATGGTGTGTCATATTATTTATATTATTAGAATGGTATGTTATGTCAAATCTCTCTAATCATTTGGACTGTTGTTCCCCTATTTAAAGATGCCAAAGCACAAATATTGGATTTTTCCTCACTTTCAACCAGCATTTAATCCCTCATTCTTTTTGCTTTAGATACAGCATCATAATACCATAAACCATGGGGCATAATTCTCACCCTAACTTGCTCAGCTTTTTTTGGGGTGCATCATTTTCAGGTGTGAGGCTTAAAATCTATCAACAGCTCAACAATAAAACCTGTAGGGTTGAGAAATGCATTGTATCATGAGATCTCATGGATGGCATAATAAGAATGATTTGGGCAAACATCAAAGGCTGATATGCAGCTGTATTTGTAAATTCTAGGTTGTTGTTTTGTCAGGTTTTTTTTTTTGTTTGTTTGTTTGTTTTGTTGTTGTTTTTTTTACAATTTGAATTTTTTTTACTTTCCAGTCATGGTTAATTTCAATTTCTTTTTTGCTCATTTTCCTGAGGTAGAGAAGCTGCCTAATCATTGTGCACACATTATATAGGGTGTTAATCACGTTAAGCCACCGTCCCTCATTAAACAATTAAACTTCACTTGAAAATAACTCTACCCTGTTAGCATTCAGGTTTATATGGTTAAGAGTTGGATAATATGCATAGAAATAAAAATCAGATCATAATACTGCCTAATAAATGTGCATGCAGTGTATTTCACATGCACCATCTCAATCACTGTTTATGATGTTTTATGGATATGTCAGGGAAGCAAGCTTAAAAAAAAAAAAAAAAAAAAAAAAAAAACAATGCACATGAAATCCAGGGGATGTTCCATTGCCTGACATGACTGTCATTGATAGGCTACAGTCTGAGTAAATCTACTCTCTGGAGAAAGTAACAAACCTAGTGTAATTTCTCCATTCCATTCTGTGTAATTTTCCTTTAACCATTGAGGGTGATGTTGCACTTGGTTCCACAAAAGTCCAAAACAATCCACCTTAAAATATTTGACAACAGCCAATAATCTGATGTGGAAACCTTATATTGATGTCATTTTAAATTTGAAAGCCCTGCTATCACATGTATACCAGCTGCCCCAATAAGTAAAATAGATTACTCTCTTTTACTTATTTGTAATGTTTTTTTTCCCACCACATTACATGAACCTCCATCACTGCACACTATATTTCAAGCCCCTTTATTGACTTAGGTTTGTACAAGTTGACTTGCCTCTTCAATTCAAACCACAGGTTTTCAGTAGGGTTAAAATCTGTAAAGGTGACTAATGTATCTTGGTTTTGGAATCATGTCTGTTGGAATAATCTTCTTGAAAGATCAATTTCCTAATCTATTACTCTTAACCTTGTCACGAGTCGAGGGCGAGCCAGAAGCAGGTGCAGATAATGACTTTTATTGACGTAAACGTAATATCAAACAAAGACACGAACACAACTTGGAAAACTACTGTGGCATGAAACAAAACACTGAGACATAAACAACATGAGTCTAAGACAACTTGGCATAAAACTGTGGCAAAACTAAACAAACTAACAAGATCAAGAAACATGGAACACAGTGGTCTAAGACAACAAAAGACAAGCAAATAGTGCAGACAAGGACTATATATACACACACATGAGTGCTCATTAACCAAAACATGAATCAGGTGCAGGTGGTCATGTGACAACTAGAGCAGTGCAGTGGCTGATGGGAAGTGGAGTCCAGAGTTTCTTGATACGTGACAGAACCCTCCCCCAAGGGCGCTACTCCTGGAGCGCCCAAAATTATACGTCCTCCATCTGGTGGCCCTGGCCCCCTGGAGAAAATGTCCCCAGCAAAACCAGGAGGCCGGGTGGCTTCCACAATGGCACAGGGAGGCTGAGAGTTCCTCAGCTGAACATGAAAGTGGGGCGACGTCCTCGGCAGAGCATGAAAGCGGAGCGACGTCCTCGGCAGAGCATGAAAGTGGAGCGACGTCCCCAGCTGAACTGGAAGGCCGAGCGACGCCCACAGCTGAACGGGGAGGCCGAGCGACGTCCACAGCTGAACGGGGAGGCTGAGGCTCTGAGGTCACCAGGTGAACCTTGGGCATGGGCGGAACTTGGCTGGGCGTGTCGGCAGACTGGGGCATGAGCGGAACTTGGCTGGGAGTGTCGGCAGACTGGGGCGTGGGCTGAACTTGGGCGACCAGTTCGGTAGACCTGGGCGTGGACTGAACTTGGGCGACCGGGTCGGTAGACTCGGGCTTGAGCAGAACGTGGTCGGCCGTGTTGTTAGACTTGGGTGTGAGCAGAACTTGGTCAGCCGTATCAGTAGACTTGGGCGTGAGCAGCATTGGGTCATTTGGGTCAGTAGGCCTGAACGTGAGCTCAGGGACGCGAGACTTGACTTGGACCTTCCTGACTGGAGGCTGGACCTGGAGCTCAGGGACAGGAGGCTGGGCTTGGGCGTCAGGGACTGGAGGCTTGACTTGGGCGTCAGGGACTGGAGGCTTGACTTGGACCTTCCTGACTTGAGACTTGACTGGGACTTGGACCTTCCTGACTTGAGACTTGACTGGGACTTGGACCTTCCTGACTTGAGGCTTGGCTTGGGCGTCAGGGACTGGAGGCTTGACTTGGACCTTCCTGACTTGAGACTTGACTTGGACCTTCCTGACTTGAGACTTGACTGGGACTTGGACCTTCCTGACTTGAGGCTTGACTTGGATCTCAGGGACTGGAGGCTTGACTTGGATCGCAGGGACTGGAGGCTTGACTTGGATCGCAGGGACTGGAGGCTTGACTTGGATCGCAGGGACTGGAGGCTTGACTTGGATCGCAGGGACTGGAGGCTTGACTTGGATCGCAGGGACTGGAGGCTTGACTTGGATCGCAGGGACTGGAGGCTTGACTTGGATCGCAGGGACTGGAGGCTTGACTTGGATCTCAGGGACTGGAGGCTTGACTTGGATCTCAGGGACTGGAGGCTTGACTTGGATCTCAGGGACTGGAGGCTTGACTTGGATCTCAGGGACTGGAGGCTTGACTTGGATCTCAAAGCCTGGTGCTGGTGCCTCCCTGCTGACCTTTTGCTGGAGCTCGGCAGGTGAACCCACCTCGTGGGGCTCAGGTTCGAGCTCCGAGGTCACCCTGTCAGTCCCGGGCTGGGTCTCTGTCCCGACCACAAATTCCCCCTCCCGTCGGCGTGTCCTGGCGTAATCCATTACGAATGCCGGGTGTGGCCTGGTGCATGGTCTGTCCAGCTGCGGCAGGCCTAGCATTCGGTTATTCTGCGCGAGCAGTTCATCTGTCCTTCTTCCCTGCTCCAGCAGTCCTAAATACCACTCCGCATATGCTTCAAACCAGGCATCCATCGTGGGGATCTGCTGCTTCTGATAGTTGGTCTTTCGTTCTGTCACGAGTCGAGGTTGAGCCAGAAGCAGGTGCAGATAATGACTTTTATTGACGTAAACGTAATATCAAACAAAGACACGAACACAACTTGGAAAACTACTGTGGCATGAAACAAAACACTGAGACATAAACAACATGAATCTAAGACAACTTGACATAATACTGTGGCAAAACTAAACATAAACTAACAAGATCAAGAAACATGAAACACAGTGGTCTAAGACAACAAAAGACAAGCAAGTAGTGCAGACAAGGACTATATATACACACGAGTGCTCATTAACCAAAACGTGAATCAGGTGCAGGTGGTCAACTGTGACAACTAGAGCAGTGCAGTGGCTGATGGGAAGTGGAGTCCAGAGTTTCTTGATACGTGGCAAACCTCTGGGTAGAGGCAACAGGGCTTTAAGCTGGTTGTGAAGCATTATTAATCTACTGATATATTTTCACAGTGGATATCATGTGCTTTTCTGTGTATGCAGAGCAAACAGTGTACACTGCCAAAAAGTTTGAGTTTGTTAACATTTGTTATCTGGCACAATTCCAATTGTATTCTCATGAGACCTTCTCCAGGCAAATTCTTTCGATATTTTTCTTTCCCCCATTCCCGGTGAAAAAAACAATAGAAACCCTCAGAAAATTTGAAATGGGTTTAATGGTTATAATGGGAATTGTATTGGTTTTTGGAAACTGTAATGGATTTCTGGGTCTCCACTGGTTATTTGTTGCCTTCTATAGGTGGCATGTTATGTCTACTGGATACCATTAAGAACCAATGGTAATGGTAACAGTTTTAATGGTTAGCTGATTGTTTGTAATGGTATTTGTAGTGGAAACTGTTAGAATTTCTGTGATAGTATCTACTGGGGTTTTTTTTCCCAGTAGGGATGGCATACTCACCATCCACTTTAATTGGAACACTTGTACACCTTCTCATTTATGCAGTTATCCAATCAGTCCATCATTTGGCAGCAGCACAATGCATAAAATCATGCAGGTATAGGCAAGAGCTTCAGTTAATGTTCACATCAAACATCAGAATGGGGAAAATGTGATCACCGTGACTTTAGCCGTGGCATGGATATTGGTGTCAGTCGGGCTTGTTTGAGTATTTCAGAAACTGTTGATCTCTTGGGATTTTCACGCACAACAGTCTCTAAAGTTTATACAGAATGGTGCAAAAAATAAAAACACATCCTGTATGTTGAGAGTCTGCAGGCTGAAGCACCTTGCTGATAAGAGAGATCAGAGGAGAATGACCAGACTGGTCTGAGGTGACAGAAAGTCTATTGTAACTCAAATAATCACTCTTTACAAACATGGTGAACAGAAAAGCAGCGCAGAATGTACAACACATCAAATCTTGAAGTGGATGGGCTACAAAAGCAGAAGACCACATCAGGCATAAATGATCAGGTGAACAGGTGTTCCTATTAAAGTCGATGGTTAGTGTATATACACACATCAGCCATAACATTAAAACCACCTGCCTAATCTTGTGTAGGTCCTCCTTGCGCTGCCAAAACAGCTCTGGCCCTCTGAGAATATCTGAGAATGAAGGAATACAATAATGAGCAATTTTTATTTAATTTTATTTTTAAGGGTGTCAATAATCTGGACAAATTTCAGAGAGCATTCTATCAAGGAAAACAATCATTGTGTGTAATGTTTATTTTATACAATTAGTTTGCTCCATTCTCTTGATATGTACCAATAATTCTGGCATTGAATTTATGTAATCATTACTAATGAATGTTAGCAGTATTGACTGTGCAATTCTTCTTTTCACCCACATGATGGTACTAACACAATGTGCTGCAAATCTGCTGATTACACTGCGGAGTACAAGAAAGTAAAACAAGCTATTCTCAGGAGATTCTGTCTTCTTCTTCTTTAGTTCACAATATGTAATACAAAAATATTTACAAAATAAAATCAGTTTCAGGTGTTTCGCTCTATTTGATATTTAATATCTCTATTTGATATCATTCATTCAGCTTTAGCCTACTTATATGTACTCTCCTGTCTGTGTCTAAAGAGGAGTGTTACAGAGCCATATGCAGTATAATAGAGGATGGATTCAGTTATCCAGATATCAATACGTTAGGTGGCCATTTTCTCAGGAGTTTTGCCTTTCTGCCCTCGGGGCATGCCTATTGTTCAGACTTTGTCTTTGTTGGGGCCAGACCCATTATGGGACATAGTTCTGTGGTTTCAGGTTCAAGTACCCTGTCACAGTGGTGTCACTTTGTCTATAATTGGAGTATTTCACCTAGGAGAACTAAGACGAAACTTGCAGTGTATTAAACAGATTATGCAATCAAAATAAACGTAGTTTCTGTAATTTTAGTACATACGATACTGACCAGACATTTAGGGTATGTAAACTCTGTAGTGATGACAGAGCAGAGATCTTTAGTTTCAGATGTTTGGTGCCTTTGAGCAAAATTTTCAGCATCACAACGAAAGAATATCCATGACATATGTGGATTTTTTTTCACTATTTAGCATTGTGGCTTTTCAAATTTCAGAGAAAATTAAATGATCAGTTTTTGCTTGTGATTCCTTCTTAGTTCTTAGTGGTAGAACACAAATGTTCCTGTATTTTCAAGATTCTGCATCAGTTGCTACTTTCCAGTGCAGTTAATTTCATTCATTTATTCATTCATGCACTCATGAGTTCTACTCATTTAGTAAGTTTCCTCAAATAAAACAAGCTTGCAGTTCTTGTGATTAAACTTCTTATTTGTTCTTGGAAATTCTGTCATTGCATTTGACTCAATTGGGGCATTGAGAAGGGATAAGCAATTGTTTTCTATAAATAATGAGATGTTTTGGAGTTTGCTCTAGTGTTCCAGTAACTGCATTTAGGCATATTCCAAAAACTGCACCTAGCATGCAAGCTGTGGACTAACCTGATTGGCTAGGCACAGAGCGTTTTAACCAATCAGAATCCAGGAAGAGCTCTAAGACAAATGTCCTGCCTCACCTGAGCAACTACAGTCATATAAATGACGCCTGATCCAAGAGGGTCTGAATCAAACACGAATTGTGTCCACTATTAGGAAAGCCTCTGTGTAAGTACAATATCTCATTCAATTTGTCTATTTCCCCCTTTGAACCCTCTTTTGTAGTTATATACTTGCAATGTATAGTTCATTTATGTTAATGTTTATGAATATGCAAAAGGTTTTATTGTTATGAAGGCTACACTAATTAAGTGTGCAGCATGTAAGCTATGGAGTAACTTACATGGTGCATTTTAAAGATTTCTATTGCAATATAGGTTAAATATGTGTCATGTTTGTAGCTCATAACTGTGCCATATTCACTTTTTTCCAGTTACCTGATATACTGTGAAACAGTCATCCTCTTCTGTCCATCACTGCCATCATGACCGCCAGCATCTCAGTGCATACATACTCTGCAGCCCGCCAGCCTTCTTTCTCAAGCTCTTCTTTGCGAGACGGAGGCATTCGGGGACGTTCTAAAGCCCCTGTGCTCTCTTCAACAAGCACACGCTCACTCTATCGTTCCATGTCTGTGGGCAATGGGCTCAACAACCTGAGCAACCTCTCTCTGAATGGGACCAGTGAGAAAGAGACGATGAAGGGTCTCAATGATCGACTGGCCAGCTATCTCAGCAAGGTGCGGTCACTGGAGAAGTCCAATGCTGATCTGGAGTTGAAGATCAAGCAGCTCATGCTGGAGAGGATGCCTAAAGGTCATGACATAGAAGGCATGATGGCTCAGGCTCATGCTATTGGGCAGGAGGTTCGGCCAGGTTTTTTTTTAATTCAAATTCATGGTGCTTCTTTTAAAATACACACAATCCTGGTGGAGATTTATTAGTGTTTAGATTATGATTATGCATCAGTATGCCCAAACTTTGCTTCTTTGCTGTTTAGGTAAGGAAAAAGACACTGGCGAATGCTCGCATTATGCTGGAAATTGACAACGCCAAGCTGGCTGCAGATGACTTCCGGATTAAGTGAGTGCTGCATACATGAGAATGGTGACACTTAGGAAAAGTCCATAATTTATGTTTGTGTGCATGTGTGCAATATGTGTACTTCTGTATTTCAATTCACCTAGATGGGAGTCAGAGGCTGCTCTGTGTCAGTCAGTGGAGAGGGACTGTGTTGCTTTGCGCCGGGCGAAACAAGAGCATGACCAGATCATCACAACCCTCCGAGGAGACCTGGAGAGTCTAAAAGAGGAGCTATATTTCCTGAAGAAGAACCATGAAGAGGTAATTTTTCATATTATTAAATGATTGGATGGAATGGATGCTTACAGTAATATTAGAAAATGAAAATGTGCAGTAGTCATAAAAAGTCCACAACGTTTGCATGCCTGCAGTGTAAAATAAACACAAATGGATTGTTTATTTTTGTATTAATTCCTAGAATGGTTAGTGTTAAACCATTGTGAGTGGTTTGTTTAATGCCTGTGCATGTGACAGCGCCAGAGCTTTTGATGTTTATTGTAAATAGGAACACCCAATGTAATCATTGCTGCTAGAGTGACAAATACACACCCACCTACACACACATACACACACATTCACAGTGAGATGAAACTCTGGACCTAAAGGGTGTGTGTGTTTAGACAGGCAGGTGTGGTTCCCCCCCAACTGTACACTTCATCCTGATTACAAACATGTAATATCAAATGGCAGCATATTTATTTACAACACATATTTATTTTATTTTATATCATTATTTGATGTGTATTGTATTTTTTTTTCTAAAACTGACTAAAATGAATTAGTTAATTAATTAGTCTATCTATCTTATCTGCATAACTCTCTATAGCACGCCAAGATGTTTGCTATTACATTACGGAATTATAGAGTGATCAAGGAAAGCATTAAACCAATCAAAACTATTCAATATTTTACATTCTTAACCAGTATTCCTGATAACGTTTTACACAATCTTGGCATTTTCCCAACCAACTTCATTATGGAACGTCTCTTACAAAGCTTTTATTAAAGTTTCCAAACAGGTTGATTCTAAGTAAAAGTTCTACGGGAAAACTGTTTGTCTGGGGAAACAATTGAGTAAAAGCAACTGATTGTGCCCTGAGTTCCCTGGGATAGGCTCCAGGCTCCCCCTGTGAAATGGATGGTTGGTGTGTATGAATAGGGTGATAATAAAATTGATGTTGACTAGTAATGTACACCACTGTAAAAGTACTAAATATCCTCTCGACTTCCTGCACTTTTTGTAGGACATGACCACACTGAAGGCCCGTTTGGCCAACGAGCAGGTGAATGTAGAGGTGGACGCAGCACCAGGGCCACACTTAGGAACTGTCATGGCTGAACTGAGGTGCCAGTATGAGGGTATTGCACGCAAAAATAAGGAGGATGCTGAAATGTGGTGCCTAAAAAAGGTTAGTAGGAATGAATAAAGATTATTTTGGTCATCTAAACCTAAAGGTTAGAGCCATAAACCTCTTCCCCTTTTGTGTTGAATGATCACAGTTTTGTTTGTGTTTCAGCTGGAGACGTTGCAGTCGGAGGTGAAGGAGAGTAATGAAGCTCTACGAAGTGCTCAGAATGAGCTCAATGAGAGACGCCGCTTCCTGCAAGGGCTTGAGGTGGAGCTGGACAGCCTGCACAAACAGGTAATTAGCTTTATTTTAGAAAGAGAACTGGTGATACACAAAGCTGGGTCCAAAAAATGTTGCAGCTCTGAGTTTGACTCACAAAATATCCAACTGTTATTTGAGGTCTTTTTTTCCCCCAGAGTTATCACACAATATGTCAAGACCATGTAAACACTTTATTTAGCTACTCAGGAAGTTAGCAACTACTGCATCTGCTGTTTGCCTTGATATGTACACAGACTCTATTTAACTGTGTTTACCCCTGCATGATGTATTACTAAACAAAGAATGAGATGCTACAGGTACTGACAGCTTGTCTGATAGAAAAGACTGAGGGATTGGTCATGTTTGTTACTGTATTTTTGTCCATTTCCTGTAGTTAAAGGTACAAGGCGACTTCATTTTATGGAAGTAGCTTAAGTTTTGATTTAACTCTCAGCATCATATTCATTTAGTATCACACTACCATTTAAATCTGTCATATCTTACGGCCCTTTCCAGGTTAGTGTTCTGGAGGGGAACCTTGGAGAGACAAGTCATAAATACACCCTTGAGATGGAGCACATGCAAGGAACACTGACGCAACTAGAGGAGGAACTCTCACAACTACGCCTGGACATGCAGCGCATCAAAACCGACTACGAACAGCTACTGCGGGTCAAGCAGAACTTGGAGCTGGAGATCGCCACCTACAGGAGACTGCTGGAGGGAGAGGATGTGTAAGTACAGAAAAACAGAAATGAATGGATTAATATGAGGACAAATGGATGTTATGTCAGGAATCACATTTGTTTTTGTGTGTATGTGTATTTTAGGGTTAAAGAGACTCCAACACCTAAAAGTAAGTCACCCAGCATTGGTATTTCTTAGAACACTGCAAAGAATTTAAATCAAGTTACCTTTATTCATGCTCTTATTCCGGACTACATAAATAACAACACATTTTCTGTTCTTTTGAAGAAGAACCAGAGGTAAAGACACGCAAGATTGTAAAGGTAGTCACCCAGACTATGGTGAATGGTAAAGTGGTGGAAGAATCAAGCGAGGTGGAGCAGTTCGAGGAGCGCAACAAGTGAATCCTGCTTCTGCAGCATTCACCATCTTTACTGCTCCATTGTGATAGTGTGGCTTTCCCCAAACACATCTGAATGGAAATAAATACTGTATTGAAAAATCAAAATACTTGGCATATTAATCTCTCCTAGCCAATGTTTATGAAGATGATTGGATTGAAGTGTGAAGTATGACAGTGGATACTGTAGACTCTGTAGTTAACTGTGGTTCAGGCTGATATCTAAGTAGCAAATAAATAAATAAACAAACAAACTATATGTGGGATTGTTGTGGTGTATCTAATGTCTCATTTAAATATGAACTTTCTTACAAAGTGATTTATTTATTTTTTTGTCTTTTCTACAAACATATAACCCATGGCAAAAGATGTATTAAAAGTATCAGTTATGATTTACACACCCATTTACCTGATCACACTAATGCTCTTATGGCTGATTGGGCAAAAATCCCCAAGCAACATTGCAAAATCTAAGCCTTACCAGAAGAGTGGATGCTGTTATAGTAGCAAAGGAAAGGCCAATTTTGGAATGGGATGTTCAACAAGCACATATGGGTGACAGGTGTTCACATGCTTTTTGCGGTATAGTGTATATATATATATATATATTTGTTTTTTTCACTCCAAATTATAGTCAAGCAAACATACAGTATCAGAAAAGCATAGGATTACGTTTTCAGGATAAAACAATTAGGTGATCTGTGCCATGTGGTTTTAAATTGCACTACTGTGACGTGTTAGATCGAAAAACAGGAACAGAAACCAGTCCGGTCAGAAACAACAGAAGCCCATTAAAAAGAGATATCAAACCACAGTAGCTCTATGGTACCTCAGAGGAAGAACCAGCCTCACAACAAAAATAGAGTGGTTTCAAATGTCATTTCTTTGTAATGATTTGTGTGTAAAATACTCTCCCTACCCTCTTAGTGCCAAAGTTGTACTGCAAAAGCTTTTTACCTTACTATACAATAGTATTTTTGTCTGATTTTTGTTAGACTTCTACTACCAGCTCTGATTCTTATTCCCAGCCCGCCCTGAAGAGCAAGTAAAATAGGACAAAGATGTTAATGCCATGAACATTCCTATGTGTTTCTGGGTCACTGTATTATTATGATTAAGTTCATGCATCACACAGTGGTGATACACAGCGCTACACAGGTGCTCACAGCCAGAAAGGGTAGTTTCTTTCTCTCTCCCTCTCTCTTTAAAAAATAAAAAAAAACTTTAGCACAGTGTATCAACATATAAATGCTCCAATAAGTGGTTACAATATATAGAAAAAAATATATTTAGCTTGTGTATTATCTTTGCAAACTATTTTATGCTGAGATACAGTGGTTTGTCAGGGATTTAGAATTTTCTACATACATAGTGTCACGAACCTCGAATCGGCACGGAAGCAGGAGCGGGTGGCAGGTGTAGAGCGTCGTATCGGGAAGTACAAGAAACGTAGTTGTAAGACAGGCAAAGGTCAAGCTATCGGACGAACAACACAAATGGGGTCAGGCAGAGAGCGTAGTCAAAACCAGAAACAAGGGTCGAGGATCACGAGAAGACAAACTAACTAGAACGGCTTGGTAATGCAGAGAAACGAGTTGACTGAACGTATACTTCGCATAGATTCTGGGTGAATGACATCCCTAAGTACTAGCGGTGAGAGTGTGTGTGTGTGATTGGTGCCAGGTGTGTCTGATCAGAACTCCGGGAACCCCCCCCCAAAGGGCTCACTCTGAGCTGAGTTCTTTCTTGGCCTCCCCAGGGGTCGTGGACCAGGGAGATCAGGATAAGTTGCGTGAAAGTCTTTAGTAAGCTGTGGATCCAGTATGTCCTGCTTGGGAACCCAGCATTGTTCCTCAGGTTCATAACCCTCCCACTCGACCAAATACTCCAGCTTGCCTCTCCTGTGTCTAGATTTGAGGATGTTCTTGACATGGTAAGCCAGTTGTCCATCAATTTCCAGAGGGGTCGGAGGAGTTTCAGATGGTACTTCTGTGGCTAATGGACCGTTCATAACAGGTTTGAGACGTGATACGTGGAATGAGGGGGAGATGCGGCTGTGGCGTGGCAGTTCCAGACGGTAAGTGACTTCATTGACTCGCTTGAGGATCTTGAATGGTCCAGTGTATCTTGGCGTTAGTTATTTTTTTTTTACAGCTATGAGCTTGTCTTAAGTCCTTTGTCTAAAAACATGCTTGAATAGAAGTTCAGCTGTCACGAAGGCGGTGGGGAGAGCAGGCAATGGAATAAAACGTACGGACTTGGAAAACCAGTCCACTGTGACTAGAACTGTGGCATTTTCCTTGGGATCTTGGTAAATCTGTTACGGAGTCTACGGATATGTGTGACCATGGGCGTTCGGGTATGGGTAAGGGCTTGAGCCTCCCAGCTGGGACGGTCCGAGGTACCTTATTCTATGCGCAAGATGAACAGGATGTCACCACCTTGTGTATATCTCCCTCCATATTTGACCACCAGTACTTCTCTTTTACGAGATGGTGTGTGCGCTGTACCCTTGGATGCCCTGTACCGAGTACCGTGTGTGCCCAGATGATGAGTTCTTGGCGGTACTCTTCGGGTACAAATAGTTTGTTCGGGGGGCACTTTACGGGTACTTGTGACTGGGGAATCTGCTCTAGCTCCTGGTCCAGATCCCACTCTAGCGCATTGATAATACATGAAGGATGGATGATATACTCTTCATGCTCGTTGACATGTTCTGTGTGGTCGAGACGAGACAGGGCATCAGCTTTTATGTTCTTGGACCCTGGTCTATAGGATAAGGTGAAGGGAAACCTGGTGAAGAACAGGGCCCATCGGGCCTGGCGGGGTGTGAGTCGCTTTGCAGTGCGAAGGTACTCCAGGTTCTTATGGTCTGTGAAAATGACAAAGGGATGAGTAGCCCCCTCTCCACTCCTCCAGCGCTAACTTAATTGCCAAGAGTTCACGATTTCCCGAATCGTAGTTTCTCTCACTGGGGGAAAGCTTTTGCGAGAAGAACGCCACCGGATGGAGCTTTGGCTTCTCTCCGAATCGCTGGGATAAAATGGCTCCTACCCCGGTCTCTGACGCGTCCACCGCCACTATAAACGATCTAGATGGGTCCGGATGTTTGATGATGGGTGCAGTAGTGTAGGCTTTCTTGAGCTTGTCGAAGGCGGTTTGGGCGGTTGGATTCCATGATAGACGTTTGGGTTTCCCCTTTAGAAGGGACGTGAGGGGGTTGGCGATGGCACTGAAATTTCTAATAAACCTTCTGTAGAAGTTCGCAAACCCCTGAAACCTCTGTAGTTCCTTGATCATCGTGGGTGGGGGCCAGTTTACTACTGCCTGGACCTTTTCTTGGTCCATGGAGATCCCCTCGGGACTGATGACATATCCCAGAAACGCAATGGTGGTTCTATGAAATTCGCATTTCTCAGCTTTGACATATAACTGATGACGGAGCAGTCATTGTAGAACTTGGCGGACGTGGTGAACATGTTCCTCCCGGGAGTCAGATTATATTAGAATGTCGTCTATGTAGGCGATCACATGGCGTCCCAGCATGTCACGTAACACGTCGTTAATTAGACATTGGAAGACCGAGGGAGCGTTAGAAAGCCCATACGGCATGACCTGATACTCATAGTGACCTGAAGTTGTGCTGAACCCAGTCTTCCATTCATCTCCTTCTCGAATCCGGACCAAGTTGTATGCACTGCGTAAGTCCAGTTACGTGAAGATGGTGGCCGTGCATAAATGTTCCAGAGCGGCTGGTACTGGAGTTAGTGGGTAAGGGTATTTGATGCAACACCGGTTTAGTCCTCCGTAGTCAAACTCATGGTCGTAAACCTCCTCCCTTCTTTTCTATGAATAAAAACCCCGCGGATGCTGGAGAAGTAGATGGTCGTATATAACCTTGGTGCAACGCTTCCTGAATGTACTCCTCCATGGCTTTTTGTTCGGTTACCATTAACAGATAGACTCTCCCTCGTGGTGGTGTAGGGCCTGGAAGCAAATCGATTGCGCAGTCGTAAACTCGATGAGGAGGTAGTCCACTAGCCTTCCTCTTACTGAATACTTCAATGAGGTCGTGGTAAACACTGGGGATCAGAACGTTGTCCGCCTGGTCAGGGCTCTCAACGGATGTGGATGCTAAGGAGATCACAGGGGCTTGGAGACAGTGATTGATGCAGTGAGCTGACCAGCGAGTGATCTCCCTTTGATTCCATGAAATTTGTGGGTTGTGATGTTCGAGCCAAGGAAGACCGAGAACCACTGGATGCCGTGCCGTCACAATGACATGGAACATAATTTTCTCTTGATGAAGAGCGCTGGTGCGGAGGTTAATAGGTTCGGTGCAGTTATTAAACCATCTCCAATGGGAGCTCCATCAATGGCTTGGACACGGCAGGGGGTACTGAGAGGATGAACGGGGACGTTATATTGGAGTATTGTCTCTTGGTCAATGAAGTTCCCCGCCACTCCAGAGTCGATCAGCACCTCTAAACTACAGGAAACGCTTGAGTATTCCAAAATAAATGGTAATACGAACGCAGACTGAACTGAGTACTGGGCAATGGGTTCTAAACTCACCCCTGGCTGAGGTTGTTTGGCAGTTTTGGCTTCCCCTCGGGTAGAGCACTGTTTGAGAGGGCATTGTTGCACGAAGTGGCCCTTCTCGCCAGTAGAAACAAAATGTTCACGGCGCCGTCGTGCTCTCTCCTGCATGCTCACCCGAGTCTGTCCCAGCTGCATGGTTTCACTAGGGCTCTCAGATGCTGGTGCTTCCGCCTCGCTGGGTATGGAGTGGCGGCTCCGTAGTAGACGATCCAGGCGTATAGCTACGTTGATGAGTGAGTCGAGAGTCAGCTGATGATCATCGCGGCACGCCAGCTCCGTTACGATGTTGGCATTTAATCCCCGGCGAAACATAGTCTTTAGAGCGGGTTGATTCCATCCACTCCTAGCGGCCACAGTACGAAATTCAAGAGCGTAATCCGCCACACAACGTGATCCCTGCGTCAAGGATAATAATTCCTCCCCAGTCTCCCGGTTGTCTGGAGAATGATCGAATACAGTGCGGAAACGTGATGTCAGCTGATCATATGTGCTGATGACGTTCCCTTCCTGTTCCCATTCCGCGGTGGCCCAGAGGAGAGCTCTCCCGGTTAAGAGTTCCATGAAGTGGATTATTTTCCGATTCTCCGTCATGTCTGGGTACGTGGAAAAAAACAGGGAGCACTGGAGTAAAAAACTTCGGCAGCGTGCCGGATCTCCGTCGTACTTCTCCGGCGCTGGAGTGGGAGGTAAGCGTGTGGTCGGTGCCATAGAAAGCTGCGCGGCTTGGTTTAGCCGAGCTACCTGCTTAGTCAGGTTTGCGAGACGGTGATCATGGTCACTAATCATCGGGCCATGTCCCTCGATGGCTTGCGGCCAATGGGGCTCTCCCGCTGCTTCCATTGGAAGGCGAAGTATTCTTTCACGAACCTCGAATCGGCACAGAAGCAGGAGCGGGCGGCAGGTGTAGAGCGTCGTATCGGGAAATACAAGAAACGTAGTCGTAAGACAGGCAAAGGTCAAGCGATCGGACGAACAACACAAACGGGGTCAGGCAGAGAGCGTAGCCGAAACCGGAAACAAGGGTTCACGAGAAGACAAACTAACTAGAACGGCTTGGTAACGCAGAGAAACAAGTTGACTGAACGTATACTTCGCATAGATTCTGGGTGAATGACATCCCTAAGTAGTAGCGGTGAGAGTGAGTGTGTGTGTGTGTGTGTGTGTGTGTGTGATTGGTGCCAGGTGTGTCTGATCAGAGCGTGATCAGCATGAGCGCATGCGTGCATGATTAGTGAGTGTTGCATCTTGGGAATTTGAGTTCTGATCTGACTGAGCTGTGACACATAGTGCATAGAACTTTGGCAAAATATGATTACATGATGAGATATTTACCTATTCATCATAAAATAGATAAAGACCCAAAAATATAAATAACACTAAGAAGTATATAATCACTAACCACTTTATTCAGACCACCTCTACAGCTGCACATTTACGCAGTTATCCAATCAGCCAATCATGTGACAGGCTGGTTTGAGAATTTCACAAACTGCTGATCTTGTGAGATTTTCACACACAACAACCTCTAGAGTTTGCCAAAAATTGTGTGAAAAACAAAAAAACACTGAGTGAGTGACAGATCTGTGGGTGAAAATGACTTGATAAGAGAGGAAAATGGCCAGATTGGTTTGAGCAGCCAGAAAGTCTATAGTTAACTCAAATAATCACTCTTTACAAACATGTTGATCAAAAAGCATGCACAAGACATCAAACCTTGAGGTGGATGGGCTACAACAGCAGGAGACCACATCAGGTTCCACTCCCATAAACCAAGAACGGGAATCCAAGGCTATAATGGGCACAGGCTCACCCAAACTGGACAGTTGAAGACTAGAAAAAAAATCACCTGGTCTTTTTACGGTCTTCAAATAGAAACACTGTTCACAAACATTGTTGCATCAGTTTATGCATTGCATGCACTTGAATAAGAATGAATAGTTTTGAGTGAAGATGTCAAAACAGAAAAAGGGAGGTAACTTAATTAGAAGGAATCAAAAGCCTGCTTCTGAGAGAGCCTAATATTTTAAGATGACAATTAAATTCAGTTGCTGAAATAACACATATCTGTTGCCACAGCTGGGTTATATAAGTGTTACAGCTGGGTTCGTAATGATGAACATGATGAATGCATTCAATGCCCTGAAGAAATTTCTGTCAGTCAATCTCAGTCTAAAGGAAACTGATGGAGAAATGTTCATGGCTAGCTGCACTGGATGTTACGTTAGATTTTCATAGTGTTACTTGTCGTGCAGAGGTGGGTAGTAATGTGCTACATGTACTTCGTTACATTTACTTGAGCAACTTTTTTTTTTTTTTAAATTACTTATAATTTACTTATACTCTTACTCATGTTCATTTTTAATCACATCTGAAGTTAGCCCAGTGTTTAATTTTGTGCATTTTTAAAATGTATATTCCAATGACTTTTAAGAAAAATATGATGACACAAATTCCAAACTCTTCTGAAAAGAAAGAACATTTTAAAAGAAATAGAAAATGGGAAAAGTCAACCATAAAAACTAGCTATTTCGGTTTTACCCCAAACCATGCAATAAACAGTTACATATATTGGGACAAAACAAATAAAATATTTAATTTGTGAAATGTCAGCATGCAGAATGCCTATAAAAAAAAGTGCTTTCTGGTAGGTAAATCTTCTATCTGTTCACCTAAATGACACAAGTTTTAACTTGAAATTTGTCAAAGAAGGCATGAAGAAATGACACATTTTGGGTGATGTTTGTATTGTAGTGTAGCTGCATCGTAGTTTAAAAAAAAATTAATTAATTAAAAAAAATTTAAAATAACTAATGTCCCATGGCTGCCTCATTAATATGATATTTAAAGTTTTTGTTTATATTAGCATATATTTTTTAATGAAGATATGTGTTTACAGGTTGTGGTGTTTATATTTGTTTGTGCTAACTATTCTTCACTGACCTGGTTTTGTGGCTATTCACCAAGGCTGTGTTTGCACTGTAAGTTTGCCTATAAAAGACAAGGTGTATTGTTTTTACGAGCCACCTTGTTCAACCCTTTTCCTCACTGACGCCACGGTATCTTTAGAATAAAATATATACCCTACCAATTTATTTATTCTAAATCTTTAGATTTTAAAACCTTACCATTTAATTGGCTAATTGTAATTATCACACAGTGCAAGCTCAAATGATGATGCCATAACAGGGGCGGCTGTGGCTCAGTTGGTAGAGTGGGTTGTCCACTAATTGTAGGGTTGGCGGTTTGATTCCCAGCCTGGGTGACTCCACATGTCAAAGTGTCCTTGGGCAAGACACTGTACCCCAAGTTGCTCCTGATGGTAAGCTAGCGCCTTGCATGACAGCTCCTGCTACCACTGGTGTGTGTGTGAATGGGTGAATGAGACACAGTGTAAAGTGCTTTGGATAAAAGCGCTATATAAGTGCGCCATTTACAACAGTAGAGGTTGCAAAAGCACACATTGCACCCATATCACTTGCAGTTAAATTTATGAATGAAGCAGGATGTGCTGGTTATTTTAAAATACCAATATATTGGTATTTTATATATAAATAATGGTGGTAAAACTATTAAGAAACAGACCAACTGTCATTCACCTATTCTCTCCTCGTAAAAAACATTGATGACATTAATGCTAAATGCTTGCATAATTTTTACCAAAGTTTTTGTGTATAAACATAAATTTGCCCTTCAATCATGCTTGAATTTGCTAGAAATTAATTGCTCTAATGGTGTGGCATGGTGGTGAAACATCACAGCTCCGAGGTCTCTGGTTTGAGCCTGAGCTTGGGTTACCGGAGTCTGTTCTGTTTCTGTGCATGTTTTTGCAGTGTCCATGTGGATTTCCTCTGGGTTCTCTGGTTTCCTCCCCAAATCATGATGGATTGATGACTTTAAATTGCCCACAGGTTTAAATGTCGGTGCATGGTTTCCTGCAATGAAATGGTGACTCATCCAGTGTATACCCAGGATAGGTTCCTGGCACTTGCTGAAGATGAATAACTGTTGTAATTAAATAACTGTATAATTATAAATAACGGTGAAATGCACGAATTCTTACTCAAATCGCCCTATTCATGTAAAGCAAAAGGAATTGGTAATGACAACAGTAATTTCTTAATTTTTATAGTTGGCTATAGCCTATGGCAAGTGACACCACCCGGCTCAGATTATTGAATTATCTTATACTGCCCCCTTGTGCAAAATATGTGTCAACTGAATAACAGTAAACAATATGATAGACAAATGTAACATTGATCTTTTTATTTAATAGCATTATAATATTTTATTACATTAGTTTAATATAATAGTATTATTATATTTTTTAAGAGTAGAAGTGAGTTAAAGATTTTTTTTACACATTAAAATAAATAAGACCGAAAAACCACTTCCGCCTCCTAGCCCCACCCACTTCCTTCATCACATGACTGCGCCATTGGGTACTTCCTGAACTGCGTACTACGATACTAAATAGTATCTCAAAATAGTATGAGACTCATAGGTGGCGTGTTGCTTCAACCGCACTCTTTAGTATGCTAGTATGCGGTATCGGACATAGCTGTTGTCTCAGGTATTAATCCGCCCATAACGGTTAGCTCGCTTTCCTTTATTTCTCAGATGGTGTGTCTCCTCATATCATTGTGTCTTTGTAGCTGATTTCAGCCTTGTATTGCAGCTTAGCTGTGCTCTTCCAGGATGTATTTATCTGTTCAGGCGAGATAATTGTGAAAAAAAGACAGCCACCAAGCTAGCTAACTGGCTAACATTTAGCTAATGTAGCTACAGAATTGCGGATGTGTTTTCATGTTTTGTAGCTGATAAAGTGCTGTGGTCCGCTCCAGTAATACATCAGTGATATATAGGAGTAAACACCTGTACATCAGGCTGCAATTGTCGCTGGGTTTCTTATCATCTGCAATGTTTCAGGATATAACTGACTCGTATTTGTTTTTTTTTTTAATATATATATATATCTGCTGTTTATCAGTCTAGTTGTTAAGAAACAGTGGAAATGTGATGTGAACGCCATGTATTGTAAAAACTGCCTCACCAGAATTACCTTAACACAGACTGTAACACTGATCTTTTCTCTTTTAAAAGTTTATACATGGCATGACTAAATGGACGGTTTTGCCCTTTCGCATAATTCTTCCTACAAACACTTGTAATAGGCAGATAAGTCTGAAATAAATCATATATAGCATGTAGCCATAGTCATAACTGATTTTCTGTCAAATTAAGTCTTTTGGAGCAGACAGTAACTTAAAAATGAGACAGTAGTTATATTTATGTTTTATGTGAAATTAGTGATGGGGGAAATAGTTTTAATGGGAGTTGTATTGGTATTAATGGACTCTGTAGTGGTCCCTGTGGGTTTCTACTGGTGACTTGTTCCCTTACAGTATATAGGTTGCATGTTATGTCTAGTGGATACCATTAGAGTTGCAACTAACGATTATTTTCATAATCAATTAGTTGTCCGATTATTATTAATTTATTATTATTTAATCGATTAATCAGATGAGGGAAAACTTTCAGTGCCATTTTTTCATATATTTTAAATAAAATCCACAAACTGAGTTACAAATATAAACTTAAGACTAAAACTTTACCCAACTGTTTGTCCAAATATATAAGACTGAAAAGAACAGAAGAAACAGACACACACCAGAATATATATTATTAATTTAGTTCTGTAGTTTAATTCCATGCTTTTTTTTTTCATCTATAAAAAGCATTGAATTCTACAGACCTAGCGATCCCTGGTTGATTGGTAGAACCTGTCATTAACAAAAATATATAGAATATTATTTAAACATTTTAAAAAGTTTCCTACAGACCCCCTGCAATTACACCACTGACCACCCTCCTTGGCATACTCTCTATTCATTGACTACGATTTTCATAATCGATTAGTTGTTGCTAGTCTAGATACCATTAATGACCAATAATGTTAATGGTTTTAATGGTTAGCTGATGGTTTGTAATGGTAGTTGTAGTGGAAAGTGTGATGGTTTCTGTTGTTTTTTTTCAGCCGGGAAGTTTAACATCGAGCGGTCACTCTGGACAACCTGTGTTAATTTGGTTGGATTATTTCATTGCCTCAAACAAGTAGTAATGCTTGTGTAGCTTATGTTAGAGGAGAAATACAATAGAGTCCTTTACCTAATAACTTAATTGTAAATAAACTGATCATTCTGCTAACAGACATGCTGTATTTTAGGTAGCGCCAGCAGCCATGGCACAGGATGGTGTTATTTTGCAATTCAGTTTCGCCACATTTGGTGACTCCATGCTCCAGAAGATGGACGTGCTTCGAAAAGACAGACGTTTCTGCGATGTCATTGTGCACATCAATGACATCGAGATTCCTGGTCACAAAGTTGTGTTTGCTGCTGGCTCTCCTTTCCTCAGAGACCAATTTTTCCTTCAGGACTCGCACGAAGTTGAGATATCGACACTGCAGGACGCAGAAGTTGGACGGAGACTACTTCTCTCTTGCTATACAGGGACTCTTGAGTTCCCGGAGCTGGAACTGGTCCATTATTTGACCGTAGCCAGTTTTTTACAGATGGGCCACATTGTGGAGCAATGCACAAAGGCCCTGAATAAGTTTATTAAGCCTCAGAAAATTGAGGATTCCCATCAGCCTTCCAACATTAACACACAGCAGCAAGAGCTACCACATATTCAAACAGTGTTTGATGATGATGATGATGATGATGATGAAGAAGAGGCGGACAATGTGATTGAAGACGACAATGACGACGATGTAATCATTGAACCAAGATCACCTCCTGTGTTTCAGAGGAAATGCCAAGGAGAGGAGAGCCCCATCAATATCATTAAAGTGGAATCAGTGGACGATCGAATGCAGATGTCTCAAAATTTACAGAGTGGTCCTGCTCGGTCCCCTGCACTGTGCTCCCCAGAGCCCCAGCACTCGCTGATTAACTCGACCGTAGAGACGCGGCCTGCTGAGATGGCCCCTAATGCCATTCTCGACTATGCGCTCTCCTCTCCTGGACCCAGCGGCTTGGGGAAGGAGAATGTGTGGAGCTGTTCTCGGAATACTGACAAAGGCATGCAATGGTACCACCAGTGCCCAAAATGCGCCCGCGTCTTCCGCCAGTTAGAGAACTATGCCAACCACCTGAAGATGCACAAGCTGTTTATGTGCCTCCTCTGTGGCAAGACATTTACCCAGAAAGGGAACCTGCACCGGCACATGCGCGTCCATGCCGGAATCAAGCCATTCCAGTGCAAAATTTGTGGCAAGACATTCACGCAAAAGTGCTCACTGCTTGACCACTTGAACCTGCACAGCGGCGACAAACCGCACCGCTGCAACTACTGTGAAATGGTGTTCGCTCACAAACCTGTCCTGCGCAAACATTTGAAGCAGATCCATGGCAAGAACAGTTTTGACAATGCCAATGAAGGTAGTATGCTTGAAGGGTTTTAAATCTACAGTACTATGGCTACTAAAAACTTGTGTAAAGACCTTTATGGTTTATGAAACTGAAAATCATCCTGTATATATGGCCTTTTATGCACACAAATTGTTAAATATGTACCCATCATATGAACTAGGGCTGGACGATTAATCGAAACCGAAATTCAGAACCTCTAACCGACGTAATTTCCCCTTGTTGATTATTTCATTTTTAAAATCCTGTTACTACTTTCTCCTTAAGAACATACCAACGCATATGTAGTCACGTGACTCCGCACCATCCAGTCAGCGGCATGGAAGCAACTAGGAGGTGGACTCGAACACAGAGTTAACTGAGCAACAGAAGCAGTTTGTATCAAAGAAAAACACTGTCTTGTTTGGACACATTTTTGCTTCAGTAAAGAAGACACCGAACAAAAAGACATCAAATGTAAACATTGCAGAAAAACTGTTCTGGTAATGCGGTTTATTGGTGATAATACCACCAATATCACCAATACCACCCAGCAACAAGTGCCTCCACAAAGCATGTGTCGATAACACAAGCATTTAAAAGTTGCTACACAATATGAAAAAGATTCAAGAAGATGGAAAGAAATAACTGATGCCATTTGTTACTACATCGTGAAAGATATGGCTCCCATAGCTACAGTGGAGCGCAGTGGGTTTAAATACCTCGTTAAAACTCTCGACAGAACATAGACTATGCCATTGCAACTATATTTTCCCCAAACTGCACTGGCCAACATGTACAAAACATGTCATAAAAAGGTAGCTGCTGCACTGAAGTCTGCAGTTTGCAGCCACATCTGATCTCTGCTCAAGTAGGACCATGGTTTATATAATTTAATAGTATAGAATAGTAGCTGAATAATTTGTGTTTCCCTTTAATTATTTTGAAGTCAAAAAGACAAGAAATGCACGCTTTCATTAGAAAAAAATATCCCAACTTTAATAGTTGAGCATATTCACAGTACAAATCTTGTCAGTAAACTATGAGGGCAACCCAGCCCCCCCAAATAATCGTTCATTAATAGTAATCGCGATAAAACGATCAATTAATCGAGACTTTGATTTTAGGTCATATCGTCCAGCCCTAATATGAACTCCATTACTTGTATGGTTATGTAGTTGGTCATTGTACTGTATTCAACAGCTGCTGTTTTTAATCATTTTAAATGAATGGTTGGCTTGTCATGGTTACACTAAGTTGGGCCCTTAAACCTCAACTGCTTAGTTGTATACTTTCTCAGCTGTTAGTCACTTTAATTAAAAGCATCAGCTATTCTGTCCTGGATAGATACCAGCTATCCTTAAAGTGTTTTTAGTGGGACCTCTGCAAAATCCGCATGAAACCTCAGTCATGATTCATGTTATTTCCTCAACTGTCTTTTCCAACAGTGTAAATTCATACTGAAATAGAATGATTTTTCTAATTCTACCTGTGAGGTTACTGGCAAACTTGTGATTCATTAAATAAAGTGTCAATTATAAATCAGTTAATTCACCTTAATTTTGATTATTTGAAGAAGTGATTTTAGAATTGTGAAAGATGCTGTCCTTTGCAGACCTACAGGAAAAGTGTATCCTTTATCACCTAATCATAATGAAATACAGTCTAATTCATGTGTGTATGGGAGAACAGAGAAAAACAAGAAGAGTCAAAAATTTATGAATGATTTACCCAAGACTCTTTACTACAAGAAATTATTTTAAAAAATTAAAAATCTGATTTTTTGGAGTGATGTGACTATCGTGGACACATGGCATGACGGCCTCCGTCTACTGGGAGAGTCACACCTGTAATAAAGGTAGCAGCATCTGAGGCCAGGAAGGCAATTGCCTGAGCCACTTCCCCCACCTCACCGGGTCGGCCAAGGGCATGCGTGACTTTACACTTCTCAAGAAACTACAGCAAAAGGAAGGGAAGGACAACACACATACAGTAATAGTTACAGTGCTGTGAAAAAGTATTTGATTTCTACTGTTTTTGTGTACAGCTCATACTAAATAGTTTTAGATCTTCAAATGAAATACAAAGGCAACCTGAGTAAACACACTATACACTTTATTCATTTATTTTTTTTTACTGAAGTCCCCCTGCCAAAAAAAGTTACCCAATACCTATAAACCATGTGAAAAACTAATTGCCTCCTTAAACTTAAAATCTGGCTGTGCCACCAATAACTGTAACCAAACACTTTCGATAACTGGAGATCAGTCCTTCACAGCACTGTGGTGGAATTTTGGCCCAGTCTTCTTTGCAGAACTGCTTTAGGTCAGCCACATTGGACATTTTTCAAGCATGACCTGCCCATTTAAGGTCCTGCCACAGCATCTCAATTGGTTAAAGTCAGGACTTTGACTAGGCCACTCCAAAACTTTCATTCTCCTTTTTTTGAGTCATTCAGAGGTGAGCTTACTCTAATGATCCTATGCTTTGGATCATTGTCTTGCTACATAATCCAGCTGCATTTGAGTTTCAATTTATGGACTGAAGACAGACATTCTCCTTTAGGATTTTCTGGTAGAGAGCAGAATTCATGTTTTCCTCAATTATTGCAAGTTTCCCAGGCTCTGAAACAGCAATGCATCCCCACACCATCACACTCCCACCACCATGCTTGATCGCAGGTTTTTTTTTTTCTTTTTCGTTTTGTGGAATTCTGTGTTTAGTTTATGCCAAATGTAACGGAACAGCTGTCTTCCAAACAGTTCCACTTTTGATTTGTCAATCCACTATCTCAAAAGGTTTGAGGATCATCAAGGTGTGTTTTGGCAAAATTAATACAAGCCTTAATGTTGTTCTGGGTTAGCAGTAGTTTTCACTTCACCACTCTTCCATGGATGCCATTTTTGCTCAGTGTCTTTCTGATAGCGGAGTCATGAACAGTGACCTTTATTGATGCAAGCGAGGCCTGTAGGTCCTTTGATGTTGTCTTTGGCTCTTATGTGACTTGCTGGATGAGTCGTTGCTGTGCTCTTGGAGGAAATTTGGAAAGCCGGACACTTCTGGAAAGGTTCACTATTGTGTTGAGATTTTCCCATTTGGAGAGAATGGCTTTCACTGTGATTCTTTGGAGTCTTAGAGCCTTTGCAATAGCTTCTTAATCATTTCTGGAATTTCTTTCAACTTTGGCATACTGTGTTACTGGGTAAGACCTTTTAACCAACTTCATGCTGTTGAAAAAGTTCTATTTAAGTGTTGATTTGATTGAACAGGGTTTGCAGCAATCAGGCCTGGTTGAGTCTAGTCCAGCTGAACCCCATTATGAATGCAGTTTCATAGATTTGGGGAATTAGTAAATATGGGGGCAAATATTTTCACACAGGCCCAGTTGGTATTGTATAACTTTTTTACTTCAAAGACTAACTATCATTTAAAAAACAGTATTTTCACTCATATGTTCACTCAGGTTGTTTTATCTTAGATTTAGTTTTAATTTCTGAAACAATTTAGAACGAGATATATACACAAAAACCAGAAGAAATCAGTTACTTTTCACAGCACTGTAATTATCAGGGTCACCAGGTTTCAAATGTTAAATAAGATATAGAAAGGTAAAAATATTATGACGAGACACTGTAATGATCCACATCAGGCCTTACCTGTTTATACTGTTCTTCATCTAGACCTGCACGCTTGTGGACCTCTGTTATGATCACACCAGGCCTGTAAAAGAAAGATATCAGCATTACAACAGTGAACAAGATAACAGTCATGTAGCCTCACTACAACTCAAGTAACAGGATAAATGAACTTACCCAACAGAGTTGACTCGTACTTGCTTTGGTGCCAGCTCTGAAATATAATTTGAACACATCACAATTACACATGCTATGTCATAATCTTAACACTTCAGATACATTCTAGCAGGATGAATAGAAAAGATTTCCTTACCAAGAGCGACACAGCGTGTAAACTGGTCAATAGCAGACTTGGACATGCAGTATGCGAGCACTCCAGGAAACTGCAGGATGATACGAATCACTGTGTAAAATTTCTAACTATAGAAGAAATTATAGAAACCAAAACATCCATTGCAACACATTTACAATTCAATAAAAGACAATTCAATTTCTGCAGGAAAACACAAACTCACTGATCGTTGGCCATTTACACTGGACACGTTTACAATAGAGCCCTTGGTTTGAATCAAATGCGGCACACACAAGTGTGTAAGGTGATAAACTGATCTGAAACACACAAAGGCTTTAAAAGGTTTCAGTCAAGACAAAAGTTTCCTCAAAATTCTTAGCCAAACGTCAATGTCAAAGGCAGCAGAATGAAACCTAAACTAAAACTCTTACCTGACGTTAACATTCATCACTTTATCATATTGTGCCAAGTCGGTGGTCTCTATGGTGCCCATAGCGAGGATTCCTGCACTGTTAATGAGAACGTCCAGGCGCCCAAAATGAGCAACGGTCTCTTCAACGGTTTTCTTCACGGTGTCCTCGTCAGTCAAGTCTCCTGGCACCAAGAGTGGCTGACAGAATACCACACAAACATAGCCTGCATATTATATACTTAATGGATGAGTTTTTACCCATTACATTTGTTTCACCATACTTGACCCCCCCCCCCCCCCCCCCAAAGTTTAACCAGCAAAGATCTTCAAATAACCAGCTACTTAGAATGACAAACTTGTGAGAATTTATTCTCAACTTACTCCTGGGGGAAAAAAAAAAAAAAAAAACACTCTTTCAGTTCTACTTTCTCTAGGAGTTTTTCCTCACCACCGTTGTCTCTGGCTTGCTCATTAGGGACAATTTCATAAATTAAAAAAATTCTATTCTGAATTTATACATTTATGTTAAGCTGCTTTGGGACAATGTCCATTGTTAAAAGTGCCATACAAATAAAACTGAATTGAATTTCATACTTTCTGTTCATAGACTTAAAATAGCAGTCACATTGTCATAACGCTCAGACCCCGAAATAAAATGAGCTGCCAATTTATTACATACTACCTTCCACCAGCATTACTGGTCATTTCATCTGGCGAACATACAATATTAGATGCACCTGGTAGGTATACTATTACTGATTGCAATCCAACTGATAAGTCGCTGTCTTCCCATTGACAAAATGGTCCAGCAGTTTTAAATTGGTCTTGTCTGAGTTTCTCTCTTGGTGGTCCCTTTCCGGTGATAGCCAAGGTGATGTGCGAGGACAAGTGGCAAGTCAAGCTCTACCCAGGATTTTATTTGCCGCAATGTTTATTGATACATTGAAATTGTGACTCTATTAACTACGCTAATATTATTGTACTACAGTATATTATATACTATAGTATACAAGTGCACTGTTTCGGTGTTGACATTTTGTAAGTAATATCTGCAATACAGCAATGTCCAAATGATGTACCACAGGGGATGCTCGGCACCCATAGGACATTTTATAGGGAATAGGGAGCAGAATGCAGTTTTGGACATATTGTTTTTTCACTCCATCGAAATTAGGACAGCTTCTCAGCGCTGCAGTAAAAATCCAGCTTGCTGTCTCATCCAGGTGTTCACACCCGGTGTTCACACCCGGTGTTCCCAGGCACAGGGACATAGGAAGGTGTTTTACATTGGGGGTTCTGGAAGTTTAAGTTACACACATGTGATGTGTACTAGCTACAGTCACAAAGCACTTAATTAGGAACACCTGTACACCTACACATTCATGCAATGATCTAAATCAGCCAATCGTGTAGCAGCAGTGCAATGAATAAAATCATACAGATGTGTCTGCATGTTCACATCAACCATCAGAATGGGGGAAAAATGTGATCACAAATGTGATTTTTGATCTGTAACTGCTGATCTCCTGGGATTTTCACACACAACTCTGGATTTTACTCAGAATGGTGCAATAAAGAAAAAACATCCAGTGAGCATCAGTTCCACAGCTGGAAACACCTTGTTAATGAGAGAGGTCCACGGAGAATAGGCTGACAGAAAGGCTACAGCAACTCAGGTAACTACTCTGTACTATTGTGGTGAGCAGAAAAGCGTCTCAGAATGCACAACACCACAACACACAAACCTTGAGGTAGATGGGCTACAATAGCAGAAGACCACTTCAGATTTTACTTCCGTCAGCCAAGAACAGAAAAGCTGAGGCTGCAAGGTGCACAGGCTAACCCAAACTGGTGACATGTCTACTGTGATTCCTCCATGGAAGTAAAGCTTCACAACAATATCTCTGGGTAACATGAAGACATAACATAAATCTGTCAGAAGGGCCCCATATATTTATTTTTGCCTGCGGCCACCACATAATCTAGGTTCACTTTTGAACCAATAAATAATAGCTTTGAATGCCACAACATATACGAGTATTGCTGTTAACCATGTGCATCCCTTTATGGCCACAACATGAGTCCCTAATACCCAAGCTACTTCCAGCATGATCATGCACCATGTCACAAAGCAAAAGTCATCTCATGACAATGAGTTCAGTGTTCTTCAGTGTCCTTCCAGTCACCAGATCTGAATCCACTAGAACACCTTCGGCATGTGGTCGAACAAGAGACTCGCAGCATGAACGTGCAGCTGAAAAACCTGCAGGAATTGCATGATACAATCATATCAACATGGAGCAGAATCTCAAAGGAACGTTTCCAACATTTTGTGGAACCCATGCCACGAAGAATCGAGGCTGTTTTGAGAGCAAGGTGGGGCTCTAAGTATTAGTATAATGTTCCAGCTAATAAAGTGTTCAGTGAGTGTATGTAACTTACCTGGGATAGACTCCAGATCCACCTTCTACCACCCTGACCAGGTTAAAACAGTTACTGAAGATGAAGGAACGAATGAACACTATAGAAAGGCTATTGTAAAATCAGAGAAGTGAAAAAAGGAGCTAGGAAATAAATAACAGCTGGCAGAGACGGTCTACCAGTTCAACCAGCCTGGTGTGTTCTGGAAGCTGGATTTTTCAGCAGGGGAAGCCATATTGTGGTGGTGGTGGTGGTGATGATGATGATGATGATGATGATGATGATAGCAGTGTAGTGTTTCTATAAGTGTAGATTTCATGGCGACTGAATAATGTTTTTTTTTACCTTTTTGCCCCCGCACTCTTCACACTCTTTGGCGAGTTTGCTGAGCTTGTCCATGTCACGGCCATTGAGAGCGAGTTGAGCTCCGAGTCTGGCGAAGAGTAGAGCAGTTCCAGCTCCAATACCTGAACTCGCTCCAGTGATTAACGCCACTTTATCCTCCAGCGAGCAAACCTGAGCAAGTACACCACCATCACCGGGCACTTTACACTCAGCAGCACTGGTACCGGAGGTCACATGTAGAAGTCATGCATCTGAACTGAAACTAACTGTAATAAAACCGTGCACGTGAAGGACTGTACAGAAAATAAACTTACACGAATCGCTCCCGACGTCGCCATCGCTGATTGTCAAGTTCACGAGCTTCTCACGCGCACAAACACCTTTAACTCAGGAACTCAACGTATAGAGTGGGCGTGGTCACAGACAAAAACACCGAAATAGACCAGCCAAAAAAAAAAATGCACAAAATATTACATTAAAATGCAAACTATTACAATTTCGCCCATATACAAACATGTATACAAATATCCACTGAAACAAAATTAAAAACAATTTCCACATTGTATGTGTTCCGGGTCGAAGTGGCCTAGGCAATGCCCAAAATAAAAGTCCCCAAATCTGTTCTCTTCAACGAAATGTGTTAAAAGTCATGCTAATTTAAAAACTTAGCAAAGAAACTCCAAGGCAAAAACGTGCTTCTTATCTAAATAATTATTTTATGTAGGATAATATCCACTGTGTTTTGTTTGCTATTTAGCAATGGCTGAGCTGTCCACTGATTATGTTGACATTGGGCAGCTGAGTCAGTGATTAATATCTGAAATATGTGAAATAACCTTGACTACATCTGTGTTTTGGGAACAGAAAAGACACAATACTACACCTCATACCAGGGGATGATCCTACCAGCAAGTGTGTGTCATTAAGTACGAGTGAAAAAAGGCATGGAGGTAATGTAACATAGGTTATAGGTGAATATGCTGATTTGTTCAATCCCTCCAGGATTCAATCGCAGAAATTGACACAAAATCAAGCACCAATCAAGCAATATTCTGAGAAGCTTGTAATTTCTTCAAAATCACCACAGATGTTCTGCAGATCTGGGCCAAGGCAAGTCATGTCACATCACAACACAACACACATTCAACCAGAGCCCTCTTCACAAAACTCTAGACAATCTCTGTACTTTTTTTTAATTTTATTTTATTTTTTTTAATATTATTATTTTAGTTATGTTAAAAAAAAGTGATACATGGTTACAAATCCTGTTTGCAAACAAAGAACATAAACAGAATGGGAAAATACACATAAAAAATTCACAACTTTGGAAAAAGTTCCACAGTGTTCTGTACAAACATTAAACCCCATCATTATTAAAGGACTGTCCTTATGGACCATCACAATCCACCGAATGTTAACCAGCAAATGGGTTTGCGTGAATAGTCACATCCTTAATGTGGACTTCATTCAAAGGCCGAAATGTCTTTTCATGAACAGGGAGTTTCTCCAACTCATCCAGAGTTTCCAAACCATCTATTATTCTAAGGAAGCAAAACAATGTTAATTAGTGATCTGTACTCTATTATGTACTGGATTTAACAAATGGACAATTACATACTTTCCAAACACTGTGTATTTCATGTCCAGGTGAGGCTGTTTGGCGTAGGTGAAATAGAACTGTGACGCGTTGGTATTGGGTCCATTATTTGCCATCGCCACCACCCCCCTGACATTGTGCTGCTCAAAAACAAAAACAAGGCACTTTAAACAAATGTCTTCTTTAGACAGAGGCAGTTTTTTTGGTTTGACAACATACTTTTAAATGTTCGTTAAATTCATCTTCAAATTTTCTTCCCCAAATACTTGCTCCTCCTTTTCCTGTACCTGCATTACGATGGAGAGAAAAACAAGGGCATGTAAGAATTAGTTAGCCAGGTATACACAATATCAGGAATATGAACTCAGTAAGGTATAAAATAATAATAATACTAAAAAGCAACCAATCTGAGAACACAGTCAGAATTTTATTTTAAACTTAAACAATTTTCACCCTGAATGAAAATATTTCTAATAAAGTTGAATGTGATCTTCAATGGTGCAGAAGCTTTATTTTATGATTCAGTTATTTTTTGCTTTCTTTCCTAAATGATCCACAATGCATTTCACCTGTACACTGATAGTGGTGAAGGCTGGAATTCACCTCTACCTAACTACAGCTTTAGTCCTTTAGTCTGCCCATCGCTCTCATATCCCTCATCTGTACATGCTGCTCAAACCGTTCAGCTTCCAAAGCTTCAACTTTCATGCTAATATCACCACCAACTCTAAAGCCATCTCACAGATCTCTAACCAGCCCAGCCGAGGCTTTGCTATAACTCAGCACAACTACGTTGTATAACTGAGTCCAGCGTTTCCTGTCTCCGTTGCTTTTACATTCGATTTCAAATGAATATTACATTGAAACTTGTTGAGAATAGGTGTGAGAGAAAAGAAGTTATTGCTCTTTTGATTTGGCAGCTAACAGCGAAATCTGACTGGTACCCCTTATGTTTGAGATTGATTATTTTGTTTCTCCTATTAAACCCCATTGTAACTGCATTAGCAATAGGACGTCAGTTTGGCACACAACCTTTAACTTCTCACGGGAATAATGAAAATACAGCATCAGCCAACCAATTAACACCATTATCACTAAGTACATAAAAAATATTTCAATATAAATATATTTAACGTTTTTTCAGGGTGGACTTTTCCATTAAAATCAGGAATTTTACAATTATATGATATTTACCTGTGGGGTCTCCTGTCTGGACCATAAACCCTTTTATGTTTCGATGAAAGATACACCCGTTGTAGAAACCGCTGGCACACAAGGCTAGAAAATTCTGTAAAATGATCAATTCAGTGTATTGACTTTTACACAGTACAGTTGGGGATATGAGTAAACAGTTAAGTACACAGTAAGATGGAGCATTACGTAAGATTAGTCTTTTAACACCCCCCACCCCCAGGATCTACAGTAACTATGACATTGAAGCTGCATCTAAATATCCCCATTACCCTACTATAAAGTGGGCGGAAAGCAGTACACCAAAGGAGTAGTATGTCCGAATTGTAAAATGGGGGCCGCCAGGGTGCGCCCAGGGGGCCTCAACAATTTGGTCGAAGCCACCAAGCCCATCCCTCCCAAAAGTGCGTTTTCTCTTTCTCACTCTCAGACAACCACACACACAATCAATTCCTATGTTATGTAAAGATGTAAGATGTAATTATTAATAAAAGGGGGGGGGGGTATATTCAGAAGTCTGTATTTTTTATGTGTTTTAAAGATATCTTGCAAAAGGGGGGCCTCGGTCAAATGTTAATGGCATTTGGGGGGCCTTGCCCTGGAAAAGTTTGGGAACCCCTGGTTTAGTGCATCAATGGCTGAGGAGCAGGTACTGAATAGACTGCAGTAGGTACTGTCACAGTACACGAGTGTCTATAAAATGATTGACAGGAAGCCCATCCAAACACAAACAAGTATTCCAGACCGGACCTCAGTTCGTTTTCCAATCTGATTTTCTTTTTTCACACTTTTTTAAAGGCCATAGCTTAATTCTTTTTTTTCTTCTTTAACCATGTTCTACATATCATCTAGGTTATGTGTACAAGTAAAGAATAAAACAATTCGACGATTGCACCTTTATGAATTAGTAAACCTGCCATGAACAGTATGTGACATTACTGTGTCCCACCTCACAGCTTTTTGGAGTCCGCTCACAGAACAGCTCGATTTTGATATCCCCGAGGTCTGTATGCAAAGTGACAGACTGGAAAAAAAATAATGGAGCATCAGTATTTAGTTAACGTTAGGTACTTACTTTCATATTGAATATAAAAGTATAGTGAAGTAGGCTGGCAGTAAACTAACAGATACTGTAACACACAGTAACGCTACAGCAATATAAATAAAGAAACTGGCGGCTAACCGGCCTGTGATTAAACTATAAATATAACACGTATATTATCTGCTGTTTAATAAGATTATACTGGATAATGAAAGACACAATACTCAAAACCAACATTACCATTGTAAACCGACTTGAGTTGAAGTTTCACTCCACTTGGTTGAATGTGGCGGTGTTAGTGCCTCATTAAAAACATTCCGGAAGAAAATGAATACTAAATTATAGTTCCCCTTCTGTTCCGTGACCGCAGCGGCTTGCTGCCACCTAGTGGTAGCGCATGTGATAAACACATACTGAGAATAAAGTGGAAATAGGTACACAGCAGAGACAATGGAAGTCTCGTTCTTTCTTTTTTACTTCACTATTGTCTCATTATTTACAGCATTTAGCAGACTGCCTTATCCAGAGCGACTTAGAGAAGTGCTTTGTAGCATCCTCATGCTAGTAATAATAGGTCAGGATCTAAGAACACTATGAAACTGAAAACTTTGCTAGAAAGGAGCTAGCATTGCAAGAAAAAAAAAAAAAAATCCATCCATCAATTTTCCATACCACTTATCCTACACTAGCTCGTGGGGGAGCCCGGAGCCTATCCCAGGGAATTTGGGGCAAAAGATGGGAACTAATCACAGGGCACAGTCACACACACATTCACACTACAGACCATTTGGAAATGGCAGTCTACAATGCATTATGGTAAAATGGTCATTGTAAATTGAACTTATAAAGCGCTTTTTTAAGTGTTTGATGAAAAGATGGATTCTCAGTCTTTGACGACTCCCATGGAGGGGTTCATTCCACCTCCTGGAGGCCAAGATAGAGAAGAGTCTTGATGTATGATTTCCTCGTACCTTGAGGGATGATGGCAGAAGTCAAGCCAGGTTAAAGGTTTCATGAGGTTTCATTGTTAGAGGGATCATGTTGGTTTGATAAGTGCCTTCAGGCTATTAGGGGTCTATTTTTGGTTGAGTATGAAAGCATCAGTATTTAAAATCTGGTGCAGGCAACTACAGGAAGTCAGTGTAGGGACTGAATGATGTGGGATGAGGTGAACATGAGGTGTTCAGCTGCATTCTGGATCACTTGCAGTGGTCTACTGGCCCCATCCAGTATGACATGACACTTCAGTCCCTCCAAAATTTTGCGTTCAGTGAAAATATTGCAAAATCATGCAATATGCAGAGGAGCTTGCAATTTTTCAAAATTACCAAAGATTTGGGCCAAGATGAGTTATGTGACGTCATCACAACGTGCATTCAGCCAAAGCCCTCTTCGATTCATGTGCGTCAAACATGAGTACAGCTAACAGGTCTCATTTACCAACAAACAAACAAACAAAAAAAAACACTGAAAGATCATGCAAAACAATTTCATGAAACTGCAATTTCATCAATTCAAGAAGTTTTCTGCAAAAATAACCAAAACATTTTAAGTTTGAAAAAAAAAAAAAAAAAAACGCAGCATGATATCAAGCATTTTTGGTGGCAGTAATCACAAAAAACTCCTCGCAATCCTGTACAAACTGACAATACAGTTGCATTTATACACTTTATCAGTAACAGTTAATCGTTAATAAGTTACAAAAAGGACAATGATATGAAACAATGGAATTCATTACATTTGAGTTTATTAAATTTCAATCTGGTGCGAATGAGAAATTTACCACATCATGACAAGTAAATCAGTAATTAAACAGTTTAGGATGTAAAGATCCACACACTGATGCCAGATCAATAAAATGTACATGAACATGATATCTAATATTGTTACACTAGTTGGTGCTGTTTAGGCAAATCAAGCATGTTTTCATATTTGTGCCAACCAACAAGGACCTGGGTCAAAATGGAAGAACAAAAACTACCCAGAGGTAAAAAACAATGTACAAGCAATCATATTGCTTTTAGTCAGCTAGAGAAATTTACTACACCGCAATAAAACCGGACGTGTAGAATTACTCACATTCAAATGCCAAGAGCAGTCTGTGTAGCTACAGATTATTCACCTAAACTATTAAATGTCTAAAACTATAAAATCATATAGAAAGAGTTTGGTGGACTTGATTAAGATCATTCTGGAGCCAGCGGTCTGTACGTCTTTATGCACTTCACTATAACCATTAACATCACCAGAGAAAGATGATTATAGGTGGCAGTATAGTTACATGATAATCCATTAAAAAGAAAACATTGTACATGAAAAAAAGTGAACAAGTAGTCAAATATTCTGTATTAGAAATGGCACTGCATGAATATCCTTTACTTAATCACTTAGGGGGAAAAAAAACAGATTCATGAACCAGTCAGTATGAAGCTGAGTGGAATTTACCTGAGTAATACTTTTAAACTGTAAAACTCTGGGAAACCTGTAGGAAACTGTGTATTGTACTAACACAAATTCAACACTGAGGTAACATAAAACACAACTGAAAAAAAAATTCTGGAAAAAGGTATGAAAGAAACAGCTTAACTTGCTACACGAAAAGTCAGTGCTACATAATCTACAGCATTCGTTCTATTAAAGTGGGCTAGAACAAGTTCAAATAAAAATGAACAAAGCCAGCGGAGCGCAGGGCACTTCACGAAATGTTTCCGATTGTCTCATCAGCAGTGCATTTTCCGTCATTCAGAAACGAAATTATACGTTGTGAATTACATTGATGTTAAGTGCAACACTAAATGTGAAACACTAAACATGAACACCGAGGAACAGAGCCTCTGGTTGACAAATTGCCCTTCAACATTGTACAATAATGCACAGGTGAAAGCATCATTTTGACACTGAAAAACAAAATGTAACAAAAAAAACCCCTACATTTTCTTCTATGAGAAATCATTCTCCCACATGTAATATACGGTAGAAAGATGTGTGTACATGAACACTCATAAATATGAGTTTCAGCTTGTTTGTCGTATTTGCATTGTTAAATCGAGTGCTGTAAACATGCAAACGCTCCGATAACACTTACAGTACACAGAATACTGACCCGAGTCTCGCATACAATTGCAGAGAGATAAAACACACACTCACACACACACACTGTAGAACAAAGTGGCACATTTTACATCACAAATACGAACAGTGTATGAACTGGTGGCTCGACTGCTGCTTTTCAATGAATTAAGGTTTCACTGCAGAAACGATAATTAAGTGCACTGAATAAATATGTTTAACCCTGTGGTACAGACCCCTTCCACATAACAGAATGTCTGACATTTATAACGTAGTTGTTAAAAATGGCTTTATAACCAGTTACAGTGCTATGATAGTCAGGTTATATTAAGTGTACACACACACACACACACACACACACACACACACACCATGTATCCACAAACACTTAGTTCTTGCATGCATTTAGACATAATGAATGGATAATAGTTCCTATTAGCAAAGTTTATCATATGTTTGTAAGTTGTAAATAAGTCCCAGTATGTAATTTTAGACTTCCGATTTACATTTCTAAGCAGTCCTGTAAAGGTCATAAACTGTGATCAATCTTCACAATCAAGACCATAAAGTGCTCATGACACGTTAATTTACCAAAAGTGTAGATATATGCTCTCATTTTAAATGGTATATCAACACGATGGAGAATAAAGAGGAGCTGCACTTTTCTTTCTTTCTTTTTTTTTTTTTTTACCTGGCTCTATTAATTCTGAATCCAGACCCCCAAAAGAAGAGAGAGCTCGGTGCTTTCAGTGCTTCCAGCTTTACTTTACTATGCTGCTTAATGCAACATATTTTCTTCATACTATTTAACCAGGGGTGGAAAGTACATGTACATAATTACAGTACTCGAGTACATGGTTCACTGTAACAGTACTCATTTTGATTATATATTTTTTTCTAAATATTATTAAAATATTAAACTTTGTTGCTTTATTTTCAGTTAAAATAAAATAATAATAATAATAATAATAATAATGAATTTAACTCCAAAAGACTGCAAGTCAGTGGAATGACAGTAGGTGCAAATTTTATATAATTAAATTTTGAGACTAAATCAAAATAAAGCAGTATTCTGCCAAAATGTCTACACTTCAGGTGACAAGTGCTTTAGTCAGCAGCAGTAATGTCTGGAACAGTAGGGACAGTGGAAGCAGATGAGCATCCCTGCCCCAATTTATCAGTTATCTTCAGTGTTAAACACGTCTAAGGAAACAGTCCGATTATGATCTGTAAATGATTAGCCAAAACCTGTGGAGATATCGTCATTCACAGCTCAACACCCAAACACCAGAAACATGCACAGATAAGCCATTTCCTAGCCGAGTGAGCTACTGTAGACTAGCTAGCCAGATGTTTTACAATATGAAATCCTAAGATGTCATTTCAGTGTTTGGCAGTGATTGCCTGTTGTTAAATATATCTAAGTGCTGCTATGGGTTATAGCCCTTGGCAAACTCAAAGCCCATGAGCCGAACACAGCAGGCTGTCTCGTTTCATTCTGTTCGGGTGACCTTGCAAAAAATAATACTAAAACAGCCTGTAGTACTCTACTAATTCATATTTCCACTATACCTAGAATTTACACCAGAATCCGCTCATATTCGGCATGCTACACTGTACGGTGTGCATGGGTTCACGTGTCACAGCGCTGAAACTCTGGTTAAAATCTGCTGAAATTTGATAAAGTCAGATCCAAGTGTAAAAAAATTGTGACTCCTAATCCTGAAAATATCAGGCAGTGTAGAGACATACAGGTATACTGAGGGGGAAAAAAAAGTTAAATGTAGCACAAAGACAAGAGAGATGGTAGACTAAGGACATGTTCTTAGCAGAGATAAGGCAGTGTGAGTTATTATTAAAATATTATTAAATCTCTTTGTTAATGTTATATCATTTCCATGCCTTGGTTAATAGGGGTAGTTGATGGAATTAATAATAAGTTAAAAATAATTTATAGCCTTACATTATGGCCCTTCGAGGACTCACACAATGCTGATGTGGCCCAGGCAGAATTTGAGTTTGAATCCCCTGCCTTTAGGTAACACTCAGGAAAGTTTGTAAGGGGTATCTTTAACGTTAACTAGCCAGGTAATGAACCTAGCCAGCTCAGCATTTAGCTGCTAACATTACCTTTCTTTACACACTATTAATAAACGAAGTGTGTTCACTTCAGCATCGTTCACTTGGTTAGTTAACATAAGAACAGAATAGAAAAGAAAACATTTTTGAGTAACTTTCTTTATGACTACTTTTACTCAAGTGACTTATTACTAGAGTGCCAGTACTTTTACTCAAGTCAGTGTGTTTTGTACTCTTTCCACCACTGGTTATTAAGAACTGTTGCTTTAGATCTTGTCCTGAATGTTGAAACTCTGCTCTATGACGCCATGTGCTCTTTTTCTCCATACAGCTCTGGATTCAAATACAGCTGTGTGTTTCATACGTGTACTGCTCTCACGCTGCCTCTTTTTCAGCCCTCCAGAGCTGCTCTTTGACCTCAGTGGGAAGGGTATTGAAAATAGCCTCCTCGACGATCAGGCCGCTGCGCTTCAGCAGTTTACACTCTCCCAGCTCCACAGGCAGACACTCAAGCCCGTTCCCTCTGAGCTCCAGCTGCGTCAGGTTGACCAGCTCACCGAAACGAGATGGCAAAGACTGTAGGTAGTTATTCCCCAAGTTCAGTGTGCGCAGCTTCTTACACTGGAACAGCTCAGGAGGAAGCTTCTCAATCTGCGTGGAAAACAACATGGAGAGGACATGAATTAATAGAGTAATACATATAGAATACAAGTACAGAATAACACAGGGAATAAATTACAAACTTCAGTGTAATAAAGGTGGAGAATGCGGATCAATTCATTTATATATAGGTCTTATTTATTTATTTATTTATTTATTTTTTTACATATTTGGACAAGCAAACACGATGCTCTTTCAATCAATGCCTATTAATAAAGATTATACACTATCAAATGACATATAAAATTGACATTTTGTAATAACTGTCACAATTTAAATGGCAACAGATCAGTCACATGGAAAATGTAAGTACACCCCTACATTTATCACACCTTCAAACCCATAAAATTAGAATCAGGTGTTGAAGATTGGATGCCAGTGATTAGAACCTGCTTAGGGAGTGCAGGTGGAACCTGTCTTATTTATACCCCTCATATCTAGTGTCTGGTGTTCCCTTTGCTATTGAGGTGTGTGGTATCATGCAAAGATATAAAGAGTTCGGTAAGGCCTTCAGATTGGAGGCCTAAGACTCCTGCAAGGGATTTAAAAAGATCTCCAAGTTATTTAAAATACATTATTCCAGTGTAAGGAAAATTATTTACAAGTGGCACAGATTTAAATAAATAAATAAATGGCCGTCTCATCAAATTCAGCCCAAGATCAGACTGTCTTATGCAAAAAGAAGTCTCCAAGAACCCCAAAATCGAATCAAAGGATCTGCTAGTAAGTCTTGCAACTGTTAAAGTTCATGCTTCTACAATCAGAAAGAGATTGAAAAAATTGACCTGCATGAGAGAGCCTTTGCAAAGCCTTTGCAAGACTACAGTTTGCCAATGAGCATATAGGCAATGACCAGGCCTTTTGGTATAATGTTCTCTGGACAGAAGAAACAAAGATAGAGTTGTCTGGCCACAGTAACAGCAGACAAGTTTGGTGCAGACCAAAGACATCTTTTCAGAAGAAGCACCTCATACCAACTGTGATGCACGGTGGTGGAAATGTTATGGTTTGGGGTTGCTTCATTGCCTCAGGGACTGGACAGCTTACATTCATTGATTCAACTATGAATTCTGCATCATATCAAAAGAGTGCTTGAAGATAATGTGAGGCAATCTATCCGAAGGTTGAACCGAAAGTGGACATTTCAACAGGATAATGATCTTACGCACACTAGCAAATCCAACAAGGAATGACTCAGAAAGAAGAAATGGAGAGTTATGGAATGGCCTGGTCAAAGCCCGGATCTGAATCCCATTGAAATGTTATGGGGGGATTTGAAACAGGCAGTACATGCAAGAAAACCTCCAACATCTTGCAACTGAAAGAATATTACATGGAACAGTGTTAAAAAATTCCAGCAAGCCTGGTGGACAATAATGCAAACCGCCTACAAGAAGTTATTTCTGCTAAAGGGGGCAATATTAGCTTCTGAGGCAAAAGGGTGTAATTAATTTTTCCACAGAAGAATATCACGTCTATTGATTGAAAATGCTAATTTTCCTTGTGGTTTTGTTCAGGTCTACAGTGGGGAAAATAAGTATTCAGCATCAACATTTCTTTCAGGAAATATATTTTCAATGGGGTATTCACATGAAATTTTCACCAGACATCTGTATTAACTCAAGAAATCCAGAAAAAATAAAGAATTCACAACATTAAAGTCCATAAATGAAGTTATGTGTAATAAAGTGGAATGACACAGGAAAAAAGTTACATGCCAACAAAAAGTTCTCCAAGGCAAGGTAAGTCAAGGAAGTAATTATACCCTCTTATCTGTGCAAATTAATATCAGCTGGGTTAGTAAATTGATGGTCTATTAAAAGGCTTTTTGTTACCAAGGTGTCACACAAGAAACATCTCATGATGCTTTGAGAATGACCGTTGTAAAAAGCGCTATACAAATAAAATTGAATTTAAATTAATTGAATAAAAGCAAAGAGCTCTCCCAAGACCATTGCAAACTGATTGTTGCAAAACATATTGATGGAATCGGATACAGACATATTTCAAAACTTCTGAATCTTCCAGTAAGCACCTCTGGGGCCATTATCCACAAGTGGAAGCAACATCACTCCATCATCAACCGGCCACGCACAGGAGCTCCTCGCAAGATTTCTGACCAGGGAGTCAGAAGAATAGTCAGAAGAGTAGCCCAGGAGCCAAAGACCACTCGGAAAGAGCTCCAGAAACACTTGGAGGCAGCAGGTAACATCGTCACAAAGAAAACAATAGGCAGTGCACTCCACTGCTCACGCTCATCCCACAAGACTCCATTACTAAAGAAAAGGCATGACGAAGCTCATTTAAAGTTTGCTACAACTTATTTGGACAAGCCTATGAAATACTGGGAGAGTGTAGTCTGGTCAGATGAGAGCAAAATTGAACTTTTTGGCTGTCGTACTACACACCATGTTTGGAGAAGAAATGGCACTGCACATCACCCTAAAAACACCATACCAACAGTGAAGTTTGGAGGTGGAAGCATCATGGTGTGGGGCTGTTTTTCATCACATGGTACTGGCAAACTTCATATAATTGAAGGAACGATGAATGGAGCCCTATACCGGGAGATTCTTGAGAAGATTCTGCTGCCATCCATCTGGATGATGAAGATGAGACATGGGTGGACCTTCCAGCGGGACAACGACCCAAAGCGTACAGCAAAGGAAACTCTCAATTGTTTTCAGAGAAAAAAAAAAAAATCCAACTGAACAAGATTTAAAGAAAATATAATTTCTTATCAATTCAATTTACCTTTAGGCCATCATTACAAACAAAGGCTTCTCCATCCATCTCCTATACCGCTTATCCTTCCTTCAGGGTCACGGGGAAACCTGGAGCCTATCCCAGGGAGCATCGGGCACAAGGCGGGGTACACCCTAGACAGGGTGCCAATCCATCACAGGGCACACTCACACACCCATTCATACACTACGGACACTTTGGACATGCCAATCAGCCTACCATGCATGTCTTTGGACTGGGGAGGAAACCGGAGTACCCGGAGGAAATCCCCGTAGCACAGGGAGAACATGCAAACTCCGCACACACAGGGCCATGGTGGGAATCGAACCCCCGATGTGAGGCGAACGTGCTATCCACTAAGTCACCGTGTGCCCAAGGCTTCTCCAGTAAGTATTAAATAAATTTCAGTTAGTGTGTTCAATACTTTTTTCCTGTGTCATTCCACTTTATTACACATAACTTTATATATGGACTTTAATGTTTGGATTTCTTTATACGTGTGGACTTCTTGAGTTAATACTGATGGTTGGTGAAATATCACTGGAAATATATTTCCTGAAAAAAAAATGTTGACGCATTCATTACTTATTTCCCCTACTATATCAACTTCATTAATAGGCACTGTTACACTGTTACAAAGAGGATCAAATCTTTGCTTGTCCAAATATGTATTTAAAAAAAAGCCAACAATTCCCATGGGGTGTACTTATTTTTTTAACATTACTGTATTCTAGACCAGGACAGACAAAACGGTCATTCAAAACAAATAAACAAATCTCTGCTAATCTTTACAATTTTACAATTACTATTTTTATCTATTATGCTGTTTTCCAAGATGATTGTATTTTAATAATGAAACAGAAAGAACCACAAATAAAAACAACACTAGTTGACCATTGTGCTGTACAACTAACTACAAATAAATACAAAATTACAAAAAAGAAAGAGACCATCTAGGTAAAACTCCACAGAAGTGAAAAGGCATCACTGTAAAAATATAATAATTAAAAAATATATTAATTAAATATTTATTTTATTGGAGAGCCCCAAAGAGAAATGCAGCTTTTTGCATAGCATGAGATCTGTGTGAGATCTGTGGAGCAGCAGCTCAAAATATGCTAGTAAATTTCTTATGCTTATACAGAAATATGGTTTTATTTTGGAGATCAGTAAGGCAGTGTTTGGGTCAGGTTAAAACCAAACAGTGTTCTCCCATTCATATGATGTTAATGTACTTGATCTTTATTCTGTGACCATTTTTACCAACAACATTAGGAGTTTGAGACTCTAGAGTCTTCAGAGAATTGTGCGAAAAACACCAATATATCCATATACAGTCAGTTCCATAAATATTTGGACATCGACAAAGTTACTGTCATTTTAGCTATCTACCACAGAATACTGGGGTTGAAATTAAATTATCAAAGACCTTCCGTATTTAATTTGAGGGTATTTACATCCAAATCGGATGAACTCTGTATGTATTATGGCAGTTTTTATAAGTAGACCTCCCTTTTAAATGGACGAAAAGTAAATTGGGAGCTGGCTGCTCAGCTGTTCCATGGCCAGGTGTGTGTTATTTCCTCATTATTTCACTTACAAGAAGATGAAAGGTCTAGAGTGGATTTTGCTTTTGGAATCTGTTGCTGTTAACTCTCAATATGAAGTCCAACCAGCTGCCACTTCCAGTGACGCAAGCAATCATTAGGCTGGAAATTCAAAACACATCCATCAGAGAGGGAGTAAAAATATTAGGTGTGGCCAAATCTACTTAGTACATTCTGAAAAAGAAATGTTGCACTGGTGAGCTCAGGAACACCAGAAGACCCAAAAGAGCATGGAAAACCATGTGGTGAAAGCCTTTGTTTTGTGAAGAAGAATTCTTTCCCCGGTGAAGAAAAACCTCTTCACAACAGTTGGCCAGATCAAGGACACCCTCTAGGAGATGTAAGATGTATCTGTGTCAATGTCAATATACGCAAATCCTACACCATTCACTCAATATGGATGTAAATACCCTTAAATATTCAATATTTGATAAATATCTGACTTGACCTACAGCCATATTAACACCACATCAAACAGTTTCATTTCCATTCTTTTCTCATGCAGAATAATTCATTTATTCAAACTGGTAATGCATTACCAGTAAGAGTAAGATGAATCTATAGTAGTGCTTACAACTCTCAGATTCAAAAGGTATATTTAATCTAAAATGTTCAGCTAAAACAGCACATAAGTATTCTGACTCACCCTGTTTGCAGTTACAGCGAAATACTGCAGATTTTGAAGACTCCCGATGTCAGCTGGGATGTTCGATAGATTGTTGTAACTTAAATCAAGATACCTCAGCTTGCGACAGAAAAACAGCTGACTTGGGATTTTCTCAATCTTGTTCCGGTTCAGGTATAGACGCTCAAGGTTGGTCAAAGTGCCTATCTGGATAGGGATGTAGGCAATCTTGTTGTACCACAGTTTCAGGCACACGAGTCGATAAAGATGCTGAAAGCTGATGATTTCCTCGATGGTCTTCAGGTTGTTGTCCTTCAGATCGATCTCCTGCAGGTTGTGGAGGCTGAAGATGGAATGGGGGATGCGCTCCAAGTCGCAGCGAATGAGCTCCAGCTCCGTCAGATTCACCATCTTCTTCAGGCTATTAAGAACCATCAGTTTGGTGCCCTCGTTGTTGATGGAGAGCTTTTGCAGGTGCATCCCAACGTCAGTGACGACCTGTGGCAGTTTAGTCAGGTTGCTCTTCAGTCTAAGAACCTTGAGACCTTTTAGTTCTCGCAGTCCATCAATCACAATGTAGCGATTGTTCTCAGCACTGAGATTCCCTGTAAGCTGCAGCTCGGTCAGGTTCTTCAAACTGTAGATCCAAAGAGGTATTTCCTTGATGTCAGTGAACTTTATGTGCAAGGATTTCAGATTTTCTCTCAAAAACGCAAGTGCTGGTGCTTCTATTTTAGCCGGGGTGTGATACAACCACATCTCGCTCAGGTTTATGAGCTGGGCGATAATGGGTGGGATGGTGATATCAGGGATAAGCTCCAACTTAAGAACCTCCAGCTCCAGCAAGTCGAAGACTGTATCCGGAATTCCACTAAGCATAAACAGATGCAGCTCTAACTTCTCTTGAGAGTTCTTCGTGATTCTTTGTCGAAGCTTCTCCAGTGTCCACTCGTTGTTGAGGTTAAGCTGGCGAAGTTTGTTTTCGCTGACTTCTGAGAGGAAGACAGCAAAGCGCTTTGAGTAGAGGGGATCATACTGGTCAATCATGTGTAACATGAAGGCAAAGTCATTCTTCACATCTGGAATGTCACTGTAGCTGCTCTCTTCTCTGATAGACTCAAAGGAGTATTTCTTGAGGGAACGCCGGAGCATCCAGCTGAGTGTGTACATGCAGATCATCCCATACACAACAACAAGACTTATGTAGAAGCATGCCAGGATTTTGAAAAGTGTGGCAAGTGGATGGGCGCAATTAAACATCTGATAACCAGTAAGATTTTCAATGTCTACACTACAATCAACACTGAATTGAATATTGTGGACGTAGTAACCAGTGTAACAGATGATAAGGATGAATTTAACAACTTTGATAATTGTTTGTCGGATGTAAAGCCTGTAGACTATGTCTCCTTCCTCAACATGAAGCCTAAATTTCTTAACCTTTTCAAACAATGCCTTAGCCTGTTCACCCTCTTTTTTGTCCAGGACGCCGTTTTCAGAGTGGTCGACAATCCCCTGGTCAAATCGAAACTTGGTGGTGGACAGCATGGAAACACTGGCCTCCACATCTTCACTCACACACGATGCCTTTTTGTCAATTGAGCCGTTCATTTTCCCTAGAGCTTTAGGATCACTTTCCTCAACCACTGTCTCAGACAATGCTCGTGTGGTCCATGGAGAATCAAAACACTTCAAAAGAATGGAGACAAAATGTTCCAGTTTGGAACTAGTCCAAGGGAACTTGAACCAAAAGTTGCTGCAAGCCAGGAAGATCAGTGTGTGCAGCAGCACCAAATATGGAAAATACTTAGCAAACCAGTGAAGCTTGTTTTCATAGCACACAGCATCAACGTAGTTGTACTGGTGTCTGTCAAGGTCGTATCGGATTCCCTGTGGTTCAAAAGCAGCCTCGAAATACTTTCGACAGGTTTCGTTTACTACCCATTTGCAAGGCAGGCAGATCATCTTGTCCTGGGTGACTTGCAAGGTTCCTCCAAACACTGCGATCATCAGCATCACGACAGACAGATAGTCTGTGAATACATCCCACCACGGCTTCAAAATGCGGTACGCAGGCTGAGTATCCACAAAGTACCGCAACTCGGTGATGGGAATCATTGTTGATCTGAAATAAATAAATAAATAAATAAATAAATAAATAAATAAATAAATAAATAACAGCAGGACCTCAACCTTTTTTTCTTCTGCATCTTGTGATATGATTTGAATAAAAAATAAAGCAGCTTTACCAGAGGATGATGCGGTGCCTCTCTGTTCTGGCTTCATATGTAAGAACAAGGCTCCACCAAGAGAACAATTTGGCTTTCTTGTCAGCTATTATTAACCGCTTCCGCTAATAACACTCAAGAATTGTCTCTTCTCGCTATGGAAAGGGAGTCCATGACCCCAAAGTTCAGATCCTGTTTGTCTTTGGGAGGGGCAGAGGCTCAGCAGTGGCTCCTCTGTGCGCCGTTATGTTACCTAACAGCGCACATGGTCAGTCAGGAATCTGCACTCATCACAGGCCGGCGTGTCAGGATGAAGCACAGATTTCCTGTCAAGATAATGGCACACCAACGTCAACACCCCCAGCACAGCTCATTTTACTGAACGCTGACTATTAATTTATATATTGTAAAGAATATAGCAAACAAACAAAAACAGTGTAAATTATATTTATAAATCTATAACAAAGTTTGTCAAAAACAAATAGGGTGCCTAAAACTTTTGCACAGTACACACACACACACACACACACACACACACACACACACACACACACACATTATATATATTTTGTGTGTATATATATATATATACGCACGGGCGCGCGCACACACACACACACACACACACACACACACACACAAATAGATGGATAGATACAATTGACACTTTTTTGTTTGTTTGCTATATTATTTGTATGTAATGTGGGCAATTTGTGGAAAAGGCTTTCCTTAAACTTGGCCTTTTATACTGAATGTAACCAAATAAACCTGTTCTTTAGCCCTGTTGAAAAGTAAAAAAAATAAACCTTATATTTACAAAAACCCTTAAATACTTTTTTTTTTTAAAAAAAAAGAAAGAAAGAAAGAAAGAAAGAAAGAAAGAAAGAAAGAAAGAAAGAAAGAAAGAAAAGAAAGAAAAAAAGATTCACACAACTAGCATCATCACTACTGGCCAGGTCACTGAAACTAGATGATTTAGCAACATGTAGCCACATGATGCTATTTCAGTAAACCGCAAGTCAACAAGTACCAACACGGCCCTTTAATATCCATGTTCAGCTTAAATAAATCACTTTATAATTATAAAGTATTATCATTAAACGCAACTTTAAGCTATTGATGAATCAAGTCAATGTTAGGGACTGAGGAACCGGTTCGGGACAGTTATTTGAACACAAATGGTGTTTCCTACATTAATACCGTGCTAGGATGATAAAAACACTATAGTACTAGTTGACCTGGTGTTAATAGGTTAGTGTGCGGTTTGGGACAGAGCCATGCTCGGTTAGCCTGCTAGCACCTTCACTCCGGCAAGCTATTATTATTACTGTTATTAATATTGTCACGTTATTCTTCAACATCAAATACATCTAAACATGCTGAAGAAAACCTGACAATAGTAGTGACATGGACTTACCGGGATTTGTATTTTTGATTATCATATTTGGTCAAATTTGATCATCAAAGATATTTTTTTCCCGTCAGGTTATTTATCCCTTTAAAAAAAAGGCACCGCTGGAGACGGGAATAAACTGGAAAGAGCCGCTCTTCTTTCTTCTCAGTGTCGTTTCACCCCCAGGACGCGAGGGAGCAGTAGTGTGTGCAAACTCGTGTGTGCGGAATGCGCTTATAACTATAATAAATCGCTACCGCCACCGTGTGACCAGAGAGAGAAATAACAACACGAACACCACACTCGTAACACAGAAAAGAGCAGCAAATAAAACTGTAAGTGATTTAAAATGATCTAAAGAGATGGAGTATACCAGTGTACTGTTATACAGGTGTATTTTAGATCATTTTTTAGTTAGGTTTACTTTTAAAAAAATAAATAAAATAACATCTCAGGCCCACCCTATTGTCCCCCTTACAGCAATATAAATGAAATTGATTTATTTTTGATTATTTGTTTGTTTATTCATTCTTTCTTTTTCAGTAGACACTTTATGCTTCTCTGGTTCAAAGCAAGTACAAAAACACCGATATCTACTGTAAAATATGGTGATGCATCATTTTGGGACTGTTTCGCACCTAGTGGTCCACAGGCTTTTGTGAAGATTAATGGCATCATTAATTTTGTTAATTATCTGGATATCTCTGGATAGCCAAAAACCTGGTTGCTTCTTGGAAGAAGTACAGACTTAGTTATCAATGGATCCTTCAAAATTTAATACCTCAAACATACATCCAAATCAACACAGAATTAGTTACACAACACAAAATTTGTGTTTTACCTTGATCATCTCTAACTCTGAATTACAACCCTAATGAGAACCTCATACACAAATTCCATATACATAACCCTAAGAATACAAAGATGTTCTACATGTATATATTATTTTGTGGGAGGTCGTCATTTTAAAAAATGAGTGTTTTGCAGAAAAGTTACTTCAATTCAGTTTTATTTGTATAACGCTTTCAACAATGGACATTGTCCCAAATCAGCTTGAGATAAATATATAAATTCAGAATATAAATGTATGCCTTTATCCCTAATGAGCAAGCCAGAGGCGACGGTCGCAAAACTCCCCGAAACAATATGAGGAACAAACGTTGAGACTCAAAAGGGAGCCAGAGTCAAAAGGGAGCCCATCTTCATCTGGGTGACACCAGATAGTGCGATTATAAATAAATCTCTTCTATAAATCTGCTAATATTATATGGTCAAATAGTGCAGCTCTGTAACCATGAAACTTCATTTACATTCAGAAACATTATTAATTAATTAAATAAATAAAATATTACTCCACAACATCTCCATATATTTTTGGTCAAAATAACACTTGTATGTGTTTCACAGTTTCATATTCTATATTAAATTCTTGCTGATTTCCATAAAAGATGTCAAATAGCCAAGCATGCATCACTTATTTGCAAACTTTTAAATCTCAAAGATCTTCAGGACAATGCATATATGCCAGTATATGTCATGCAATGGTAATAGGATTCCAAAACACATTACCACAAAATCTTTGTGCTTTGTCAACCCATAAGTTTGGGTTGTTAATTGTAAACATTGTATAGTTCTTTACACGATACATTTATTTGCTTGGCAGGTAAAAATGAGAAAAACTGAAATGTTTCAGTACTGTGTATGAAAGGCTTCCTTTTGTTTTTTCCTTCTGCTCTAAGATCTACTATATCCATCCAATTCTAAACCTGAATCATGCTTGGAGAAACAAAATGAAGTAGCCTTTGCCAGCATCTCTACCAGGAGGAAGTGCCAGATTCAGGCAGACTCCCATGCTTAACTGATTACATTTCTCACAGCGGGAGGCTTAAACAAGGGCCACTTCATGCAGGAAGCCTGAAGGTTATGTTAACATAACCCCTTACTCCGCTTGGCCAGGATCTGCCCTGACACCATCGTTTAAACACTGCCTAATACAATGATACAAATGATGGCTTACATGCTGTATACAATATTTATTTTTCAACTTTGCCCTGGGTGCGAAGACCACTAAGAACAATACCTCGTAATTATAAGGTCTAAGTGTGGGAACCTATAAATCAATAGCTAAAGACAATGTGTCTCTGTATTTCCCATCCAGACAGTGGTATTTCCTTTGCAGACGTTTACCATGACTACAGTAAAGATAGTTCACGATTCATATGATGGACACAGAGGTGTGCTCATACATGCACGCACATATGCACTTTTAAAGAAGTTTCTTTGTGCATGGATAGTTTCATGCTGATTGTTGGGAACAGGAATCTTTTTAAAAACTCCCATTTGTTTATGCTGTTTTTGTTTGTTTGTTTGTTTGTTTGTTTGTTTGGGTTTTTTTTATTTATTTTTTTAGAATTTTTATAGGATCACATATCAGCGTAACTCAGTTGAAACCAGTTGCAAATCAGTTAAACACTATTAAGACCAGTGACTTAATAGTATCAATATTGACTGTGTTAATAGTGTCCGATTGACGTAATAGAAATATTAAGTGTCAATATTTCACAATATTGTGAAATATGTACCACATAACAGACATAAATTATTTTTGTACAGGACAAATAAATGATCATAACTGGGTTATAATTTGTTCTGGTTTTGAGCTGAGTAGGATGTAATGCCCTGTGATGTCACTCTCATCATTGCCTAACATTGAATAATATCCATTATAATATCTCAGAACCAATCTAGTACAAACAGTAAATTATTTTCTGGCAGGAATCAGCACAAAAAAGGTTCCAGATTAACAGAAAATGTAAAGTTTCCACATAAGTGAGAATGTATTTGTATTTCTAATGTAGTTCTAAATTAAAATTAATCATAGAACCATGTGGTGTGTTTGTTTTCTTGTCATCCTTCACTGTTCATTCAATAGGCAGTATTATTTGCACCAATCCACCCCAAAAAGTGATTGTCATTTATGCTAAACACCTCTCTCCTTTCCCAAGGCAGGCTCACAATAGGTCTTTGCCCTGAATGGACTCCCAATTCCCAAGAAACCAAGGAGGGAAGACTCAGGGAAGTTTAGAAAGGAGCATTAGATGTTTCTTTCTTTTTTTTTTTTTTTTTAAATGCACTTTGGTTAATGGTCTATACTGAATAGAGCTTAAAATGCTTAGTGTGGAGGCCTGTACAAGAAAATTCTTCATATCGAGGGCTCTATTCACAAGCATGCTTTTGGCTGCTGAGGCCTGTTCACTGAACAATAACCATTCAGGCAGAGTAAATTCATTTGAAATGCATTTTGTACAGTCTGGCCTACACCATGGTCTGAGCTGCACCACTGCTTTAGTTTCAGAAGAAAATTGTATAGTGGGATTAACTAAGGACAGAGTGCACTAATAATGTGATGCTGCTTTCACAATCTTATGAACACATACTCTATGAATTTTAAGTCCAATACAATGTTTGTTTTTTAATATGTCATTTTAGAAAAGTTTTTTTTTTTTTTAAATATAAGTGTTATGTTACACTTCTGTAAGTAGGGTGAAGTTTGCACTTGTGAAATATTTTTCTTTTCCATTACAGCACCTTTTTCTTACACAATCTATAATACTCCTGATAGCATCCCTTCGATGGCGTATGAAAAACAAATAGTTGCTCAATGTACTTTAATCATTTGCCTTTTGAGTTAGATGATGCATGGGCATGTTGAAAGCTTAAGACATAGCATGAATGAACAGAGACGGGGGTCACATTCCTTTGTCGGGGCTTACCCAACTCAGCTCAGTGGATGCGTTCAACAGGCTGTGTGTGTGTGTGTGTGTGAGTGTGTGTGTGAGCGCATGTGTGTATGTGTGTGTAGAGAAGGGGGTTGAAATCTGATGGCCAGCCTCACAGCTAATTAGTTCAGCTTTTGACAAAGGTGGGCCAGCCACAGAAAGGGAGCCGTAGTGCGAGCTTAACAGGGCTCCACACACTGCACTCGAGTCTGCAGGAGAGAAGAGGAGAAGGGTTCCCCTCATACTTTCCCAATCAGAGATAGGGTTTGTAAAGAACTGCTGTTCCTCACCCCAGAACATATGAGAAGGCTCACAGGCATAGCAACAGTGCCTTTGGGACATGCGAGATGACTTCCACACAAGACTCAGATGATGACAGAGCCTTTAAAGACTGTGAGTATAATTTGTTAATCCAGAGCTGCATCTGTACCACTTAATAAGAGTGTTGAGTTTTATAATGCCACCTGCCTCAAAGATGGATAATTATCTGATTGAACTACGCATTACTAATATGAATTAAATGATTAGGTTTTCCACACTACTATTAAATTCAACTGTTAAAACTTTTCAAACTAATTGAATTTATCAACTTATTAAAGGAAAGATTAAATATATACAAATGTGGAAATAAAATTAAATTGAGCTTAAACTTTAGTACAAGCAACTCAAGTTTTCTCACATGCTAATTAAGCTCTTAAAAAAAAGTATATTATAGAAAGTGGGATTTAAAAAGACTGAGAATGAAATAGACCCAGATAATTCCGTCATTTGTATTTGTTAGTTAGTTAGTTAGTTAGAAAATGGATTTCAGCATAATCACACAAACATCAGAAATCGCAACTGGCATATTTAAACAACATATACAGTATACATAAAAAATAAAAATATATATATATATAAAAAGAATGGAATAAATGAATGAATGACCAGACCAGTTAGTCACCAGTTAACAACTATTAAAATAATTATTTGGTTCAAATAGATTTGTGTTTGTGTGAGTTTTATATGTCTGATAAAATATATTGATTTTACAACAGCATGTAGTATTCACTTCCTGCCATGAATATAGCATTTCAAAAATATCGGTGGCGGTCTCTGTGGTTAGTTTTATTCACATAAACAAAAAAGTAGACAGGGCTCCATTATAAAACAACTCTCTGTTCTTACAAATATGCTCCCCTTAAAATAGTACCCAGTGTGTTGGGGGTTTTCTTCATAATATTTTTGCTGACTCTCTACATGGGATGGATTTGATTAAAGTACACTGCTCAAACCGTTACTTGGGGTTATGAAACACATTGAAGCCATCACACAGATATTGCTATCACTCCAGCTTTCGACATTGGTCTATACCACACATTCAGAGCCAGAACACCTGCTTAATTTGATAAATAAGTGTTCCCTTGTGTTGATGTTGGACAACTCTTACATTGCAGTTGAGATAAGTGACAGGCCTAAGCTGGAGATAAATCTTTTCTGTTTGAGGCATGACATCAGCTCTCTGTGGCACACTTCAAGTGTGGGAGATTTACCAGAGGTCTGAAACCACATGATAAAAAAAGGTAAAAACACACTGGGAAAAATGTTGGAAAATAATATTTAACCTAGGGTACTTCTACTCCACAGCTGTGCTGAATATCTATGATATACAAGGTGTATATTGAATATGGTGATAGTAATGTATTACAAGACATGCAGAACCTTTTGAGGGATTTGTGCAAACAACTCACGCAATGAAGACAGAACGTGTGAGAGAGCACACACCAAAACTTGAGAATTCCTTTAGCACATGCTCAAGTTTCTTCCCTGATGACATTTCAGCAGTAAAGCTGGCTTTAGTACAAAACACTAAACTGGACCTAACCCTGTAAATTTCACAATAAGGGCCATTTTCGTTGCTTGGCCCAGTGTTGACAGAACCTGGCCCATCACACTGATATAAGATCTATTTGTTCTATGTCTCATGATATTAAAAATGAGGATTTAGGAAAGAATATCTGGTCCTAGACCAGCATAAAACTCCACATTTTTTTACTTTATGCCGGTTGATGAATAGCTCTGTTATTACAGTACACGGTGAATTCTTTGGCAAGCAGCACAAGTTCAATAAACACCCGGGTATGAATACTTGGCTGTAGATATATACTCATTTCTGGCACTGATAGTTTTATAAGCATGTCATTATAAGCAATTAAACTTACACACCTCTTATCAGTGTTTGACATGCACCTCAGAGAGTCTGCTGCAGGAATACAAAGTAAATGAATAATTTAAAAGATGGGGAACTACTTCAGTTTTCATGGCTAAGCATGTCTCTCAATAACTTCTCACTAAGAACAAATATGTCAAAATCTAATCAAAGACAAATAATGATTAAAAACTCATTTGTCTTGTTTGTCTATGTGTTTGCAGTGAACGCTGTTGGAATGCTGCACCAGTTCTGGAAGCAAAAACAGGTGAACAGTGGCACAATCGAGATAGAGAACCTAGTCGTTTATGAATGTATTCCCTCACCAGGACCTCCATTTATCTGCTATGTCACCTTACCAGGAGGGAGCTGCTTTGGCAACTACAAGGTAAGTGAATTGAATTTGACCACATAATGTGCAGGAAGACTGCCAGGGCAGATGATCTATTTCACTATCAGTGTGCAGAATATTTGTGGGAAATTAACCTCCGGTTGACCATTTGGCAACAATTTTGGTCTTGACAGGTGGTAACGGTGCAAAGGGCATGTCTCAGTGTGGTCCTGCGGCTCTGTTCAATCAGTCCCATCAACACTATTCCTCCAGCCCAGGAAAAGAGAGTCTTGTGTGAAAACTAGGCTTAACAGGTGGTTCTTATTAGCCCAATTACTTCAACCCACTACGCAAAACGATTTCTTTCAGCTGAAGAGGAATGTTTGAGGGAACAGAACCTAGAAAAAACACCCTAATGCTTTTGGTTTATTTATCTGTTTTTTTCTTTCTTTTTTTTTCACATAATGTTGGGTAACGTTACATTTTTTGCATTTTAGAATTCATTCATTTTATTTTTAGTGTAGCTATGGATTAGAATTACCAAGGGCTGGGCGGTACAGCTAAAAAAATGTAACGTTTCATGTCGTTCTGTATCAGTAATTATTGAAAAATTTTAATCTTTTTTTTAAACAAAGACCAGTAGAAAGTAAGGGTTTGAATTTAACCACTGTATTTTTAATTTACCCACTTTATTAAGACAAACAACAAAAATTTAGCTTTAACAGTCAGTCTTCATTTTAAATGAAGATTAAATAAATAAGTGTTAAAGAAACTCTTGAATTTAATAAATAAAATGTTACAAAATGTGTGCAGTGTAAAAGTGTAAACATAGAACAATCAAGGCAAACTTTAAGGGAGATCAACATGGTGCTCTGGTGCTCTGGTTTGTGCTAAACCTGTTAGCATAATTAGCCTAGCCTCATATAAATCTTCCTCTTTAGCACTTACTTCTGGATAACACTGCGCTGAGGTCTGTGTCTGAGGAGTCAAGCTCCTGCTCTGAGGACACTCACTGTCCTCCCCAGAGCTGACATTTTAAACAGAAAATACAAAAAGCAGCAAATGTCACTTTTCTTTCTTGCCTGCTGTTCAGAGTCACACGTACTGTACATGTGCGGAGAACTGCACATACGCACTACAAGTCTCTCGCAGCTTGTTTCTCTGTACTTGGCCAGGACGTGTTTTTTTTTTTTTTTGGCAAAGCTTATACACAACGGTGTTATGATGTTGGTCAGACGAAAAGAATCCAAAAAAAAAAAAACTGCCACACTGGTGAGCCGACACGTCCTTTTCCCACAATCTCCTCGGCAGGTTCTGAACTCATTTTCGCATCTGTTCTGATGTCACGTAGTGATGGCGCAACGAAACACCACAGATACGCACCTTGTTATTGGCTGTTTGCTGGTCACTCGCAGCGCACTCCTTTATCAAGGCATATGATAGGCTGTTTATGATCCAGGGATGGTGCACGCTTGAGGGTTGTTCATGCAACCAAACTTCATGTCTGTTTACATTTTATCGAGCGTTATACTGAATAATTTTTTTGTGTATCGTTACCAATAAAGTTGTACCGTTGATAAAAACCGATACTGTTTTATCACCCAGCCCTAGGATTACCTGAATCAAAAAGAGGATTATTGGATTTTTTGTACATTTATCACTAGGAACATAGGTATATAAAAAATGAACACTTAAATGTCATGGTAAACACTAAGTCTTTGAGAACAATCACTTAGTCTGAAGTGTGACACAGATTGCATAGTCGAGTGCTGTCAGCTAATCCAGAAACCCTTGCCATGATGTTCAGTAACCATAGCTCCAGCTTGAGACTTCTGCTATTTGAGGAACACTGAGGGCCAGCTGCTGCCCTTTAGAGGAACTGAGAAACACCAGGGAGTTAAAGCCAATGTGCTGAGCTGCCTGTTTGAATAGCTTTCGGCTCCTTTGATCAGCCTGTGGGCAACGGAGGCTTCCACGTCGCCTGCCCTGCGAGCGTTTCCTTTCAATGGCCTCGTTTCACGTCCGGAACACAACAGACTAACGCGAGAGGCTTTCTTTAGCCTTTCCCTTCAGATCAAAGAAATCATACTATAGCTAGCCTTGATAATTCCTCATGTTTACTCCTTTCACATGAGTTGGTTGTCTCATTTTTTCTGTCTCTTTGTACATAGTCTTCATTCATCATTATGAATAGGAATGGTGTGGCTCACAGTTTGTGTTTTTGGCATTGCTAGTGAGTGATCTCAGCTCAGGCTACCTCCAAACTCACTCTGATCACTCCAGAATTCCAAACCAATTCACATTTCTAAGATTGTGGGTATGTGCCTATGCTTGAGACAAGCTTCTTAAAATAAAATGGGCATTAGGAAATGAAATCAGCTTAGGAAAACCTCATATGATGGAGACCAGTATTCTAATTATGAATTTTTTAAATAATTTGCATTAATTAATTCCACTCAAGTCTGCTGCTTTTATCGACAATATTTACACCCACCAGAATCTGCTAAATATTAATCTTTTTTTTTTTTTTTTTTAAAAGAGGGATCGTTAAAATTGCATTTTGTTTTTTTTATTTAATCCTGCCCAGAATAAGCTATTTCACATAACAAATATTTACGTGTAGTCCCCAAAACACAATACTAAATTAATTTACACAAATGAACAAGTTCAAAAGTTTACATATGATTGATTCTTAATACTGTGTTGTTACCTGGATTGATCAGTGACTTTTTTTTTATGTTTTGTGATAGTTGTTCATGAGTCCCTTGTTTGTCCTGAGCAGTTAAACTGTCTACTGTTCTTCAGAAAAATCCTACAGGTCCTGCACATTCTTTGCTTTTCCAGCATCTTCTGCATATTTGACCCCTTTCCAATGGTGGTTATATAATTTTGAGATCCATCTTTTCACACTGATGACAGTTGAGGGATTCATACACAACTATTACAAATGGTGTAAACATTCACTGATTTTCAAAAAGGCAACATGATACAGTAAAAGCCAGGGGGATGTAAACGTTTGAACTGGATGACTGGTGTAAGTATATCTATCTATCTGTCATATATATATATATATATATATATATATATATATATATATATATATATATATATATATATATATATATATATATATATATATATATAATATGGCACCTGTGCTGCTGTAATAGGTGAATTTCCCTCTGGGGTGAATAAAGTGATCTATCTATCTATCTATGATTGTACTTCAAAATGTGATGATTTCAATTTGAATATTTCACTCCCTCTTTCCTGTACATCTGTTCTTATTAGTATTGCTACACAAAGGCAGAAGCCAGGCGTGATGCAGCTCGTATTGCTCTGATGAACTCAACATTCAATGATTTGCCCTGTCGTCGTATCACTCCAGAATTCATCGCCCGCAGCATAGAGGAGGCTGTCGCTACCACCAGCGTAAGAAAACCCAACTCCTTATGTCCACTGCATAGTTTTAATAAAGGAAAATAAAAGATTTTTTTATTTATGTAACCAAAAAAAAAAGAATATATTATTTGGACTGAAAAATTCATGTGTCCTAAATAGATACAAATAGAAATACACTGTAGGGGGCGCACGATTTTTTTGTTATCTTTTTTTTTTTTTTTTTTTTTTGAAGGCTCCTGTGGTGAGAACACAGCAAAAAAAAAAAAAAAAAAAAAAAAAAAAAAAAAAAAAAATTCATGCAGCAATCAAATTTCATGCAGGCAATCAAGCAGATATGAAGCTTAGGGAACAAAAATCACATTCATTAACATGAACATGAGTCAGTGCAGTATGCATTTACAAGTTTCCCCCTTAGCAGCTGCCTGATCAGGGTTTAGTTGGTTTAGCTTAGTCTACAAGTTGGTTTATATTTTGGAAAATAGACCTAGCTAAATTTGTTAGAAAATTACAAAGAAATGTATTAATTTTGCACAGTCCTGCTCATATCTCTAGTTAAGACCAGTTATGAGAGGTTGAGGAAATGTCACAGCCAAAATTCAAACAGCATGCTGACAGTGCTGGCATTTCTACTGCTGAGTTTTTCCAGTGTTTTCCAGTGTTTCAGGATGCATTTTTAATTCCAAAAACACTTCTGGTTTAGACCACACCATCTTTGGTTTTAAATCTGGATACAAATACAGAAATATTTGGAGCACTAAACAGATACAGACTGAGATAGTGGCATTGCCATAGAATTGAGTTTGTAGGGCCTATACACTTCTTGAAGAAGACGTATACTCAGTCACCACATTGAATGAGTATTCACACACTGTCTATACTTAAGAAGGGTGTTTACATAGTCCAAATTAGCAAGGAGGAATGCAATTGATTCCAAAACCTACAAAAATCCAACACAAAAAGTTCTGTCCCTTACACTCCCAATGGACTTCCTAGCTTCCCCCAAAACTTGCCAAGTTTTACAATCTGTGTGCATGCGTGTGCGTGTGTGTGTGTGTGTTTGTGTGTGTGTGTTCCCTCCTCACTCTCCTGCCATTTCTCATGTTCTGTCTGAGCCTTTTATTCCCCAGCAACGATTACAACTTGCTTTGATGACAAAGCAAAAGACAAGTTGCAGGATCCAGCCCTCCCACTGCATTTGTGTCTCCTTCAGGATGAGTGATTACTGGCCAAGAAGTCACTGTGATTCACTGTTTTCAGGGTAACATGGCGGATGTGTCAGACCCGAGCACCAGTTTAGGAGCTTATTATCTCATGCTGAAATCCAACACAGGAAAAACCATGCTGGAATTTCAGGTGTGAAGAAAAAAAAATCTCATTATCTTAAAAAGATATTATTTTGAAAAAAATATCTTTACTATAGTCAAATGAGATAATACTTTGTAGTGATTCTAATGCAGTTAGATGGCCCGTGATGTTTCTAATTGCTTGTAATGAACTTAGACCTACAATACGAGAGAAGCTGAGGCTGATATGCAACGATAGCAGCCCCTCCGCTCAGTAGCATAAATCTTTCTTAAAATTTTTACCTTAAGCTAATCAGAGGTTTGGAGGACAGAATCTTCTCAACTTCGAGTGCAATGCATGGATTCTATCCAAAAAATACATTCAATTTCCTATCCCATATGACGCATGTCATGACCCTAGACATGATGCATGCACAGTTAACTTGTTGAAAAATAACTCAAGTACTGTATTTTGAAATACTTATGGGGTCCGCATTAGTCTTAGTTATGAAAAAACAATGCTAGATCAATGTAACTTTAAATGTTGATGTTACAATGTGCTAAGCTCTAGAGACAAGTTACCAAGCTTGCACATTTGTGTTGAATTAGAGTCATTAGTGGTATGACTAGTCATGATCAAGATGTGAAAATAGTGAATAGTAATGAAAAGTTACAAAAAAAATTCTCTTTTTTAAGGAATTAATGACAGTGTTTCAGCTGTTACACTGGAATGGGACACTGAAGGCTTTTAGGGAGAGGCGATGTAGTCGTCAGGTATGTCTAACTCTACAACTTTCTAAAAATGGGAGATCTTTTTTTTTTTTTTTTTTTTAAACTTTATTTTATTTTATTTTTTATTGTGGTGAGAGTAGTAAAGGTTGTAGAAGCCGGATGTTCTGTTCAAGATATGTCTCGCCATCACCACAACTGAATTTATATCAATTCAAATGTACTGCATTTTAAAATATCTAATATATCCAATATATATATATATATATATATATATATATATATATATATATATATATATATATATATATATATATATATATATATATATATATATATATAATTTAAAAAACAATATGTTTGGAAATATACACACAAATAGACACTTCTCCCATGCTTCATGAAAGTAGATAAATTATGAAATTTAGATTTTGCTTCATTTGCATACATAATGTTTGAACACTTTCATTTAACATCATTACCTGATCTGAACCTGATCTGTGTAATGTTACATGTCATTTGGTTATTTTTTTAATGTTCAGTAGATAAACTGTGACAAGTATAACTTTTAAAGCATTTTAAGCACAAATAAACGTTAAAATCACTTTTAGTATTGTAGTACCACTACACTGTTAAATTCTTGAAACTGATTAGTCAGAAGGTGTTATCCTGGCTGCAAGGAAAATCACATATATATATTAAGCCACTTCTTCTGTTCTGTTATTGTTTCTGTAGTAATAACTTGTATGGTGGATGCGCCATATACTAATCTAAGCCAAATAATAATCTATTTTTTTTCTTATTATATTCAAGTGACAAAACAATTGTTTATAGCTGTTTATAATGAAAGTCACATGTTCCCAACCCTGCAGTCCTTCCTGTCCTGTAGATTTAAGTGGTTTCCCTGCTCTAACACACCAACTGCAACTCATACCAGGCTGTAAATTAGATGATTAATTGAATCACTTGAATTTTGGGAGTAGGGAAAATACTGAAACCTGTGACAATGGATAATAGAAACTAACTTGCCTTGTGGATGTTCCATACTGAATTGTTTCAGAAATTAAAACAAAATCTAAGATAAAACAAAGGCAACCTGAGTAAACACAAAATACAATTTTTAATTGATAATGCTATTTATTGAAGTAAAAAAGTTACTAATTCCCAAAATCTATGAAACTGCATTCATAAGGGGGTTCAGCTGGACTAGACATAACCAGGTCTGATGACTGCAAACCCTGTTCAATGAAATCAACACTTAAATCGACTTAATTAAACACTTTTTCAACAGCATGAAGTTGGTTGAAAGGTCTTGCTCAATTACACACTGGAAAGAAATTCCAGAAATGATGAGGAAAAAGGTGAAATACTTCAGTCTGGGAAGGGTTACAAAGTTATTTCAAAGCCTCTGAGACTCCAAAGAACCACAGTGAGAGCCATTATCTCCAAATGGAAAAAAACTCAGCACAGTAGTGAACCATTCCTGAAGTGGACGACCTTCCAAAATTCCTCCAAGAGCACAGTAACTACTCATCCAGGAAGTCACAAAAGAGCCAAGGACAACATCCAAGGAACTACAGGCCTCTCTTGCGTCAATAAATTTCACTGTTCATGACTCCACTATCAGAAAGACACTGGGCAAAAATGGCATCCATGGAAGAGTGGTGAGGTGAAAATCACTGCTAACCCAGAAGAACATTAAGGCTCATCTGAATTTTGAAAAAGCACACCTTGATGATCCTCAAACATTTTGGGAGAATGTTCTGTGGATTAATGAGTCAAAAGTGGAACTGTTTGGAAGACAGGGTCCCGTTACATCTGACGTAAACCAAACACAGAATTCCACAAAAAGAACGTCATACCTACGGTCAAGCATGGTGGTGGATGGTGGTGGATGGTGGTGGAAGTGTGAGGTGTGGGAATGCTTTGCTGCTTCAGGGCCTGGGCAACTTGCAATAATTGAGGGAAATATTCTGCTCTCTACCGGAAAAAATTACAAAATGTCTGAGTCCAAAATGTCTGAGTCCGTGTCAAGTTCGAGTACAAATTTACCCGAGTTTGTGAAAAGTCCGTTCATAATTGGATTTGAGTACTCCAACTCTAGTGTTTACTCAGATTGCCTTGTTTTATGTTGTATTTCGTTTGAAGATCTAAAACTATTTAGTATGAGATATTCACAAAAACAGAAGAAATCAGGCAAATACTTTTTCACACCACTGTAACTATAAAATGATAAAATGTATGACATGTTCTCAGATAAATAAAAAAATAATGTTAGTTTTACCAAATTGTTGTGGCATAAGAGGAATAAAGTTATTCAGGATGTCCTATTATAGGAAAATAATCCACTTCAAGGTGGTAACATGATTTCTGATCTGTGTCTGTGTGTGTGTGTGTATGTGTGTGTGTGTGTGTGTGCTGAACAGGAGGTGATCAGCTACTACTCTGAGAAACGGCTGGATGAGTGTATGCGTAGTTACATGGCTCTGGACTGGCTGCAAAGGGAGAGGAAGAGACCAGGGCTGCTCTCACGTGAGTTGCAGCTGGCCCTTAGAGAGTTGGCCCAGGGTCGGCAGGCCGGCCGAGAGCTCCGCTTCTACAAGGAAAAGAAGGAGATCCTCAGCCTGGCGCTCAGTCAGGCCTCCACTGAGGAACTGCAGGCCTACTGTGGGGAGGAAGACGTAAAGTGCTGGAGGAAAGGAGAAGCTGCATTGGAGTATCTTGCGCGTGGGGGCCACTGTCTGGAGGGTAGCATGGTGGATCCGTTAGAACATTGCCAGTTTTATTACCTGGAGAGTGGGAGTGACAAAGAGTCACTGGGCTGAAGTGTTCGGGCGTGTTTGCGTGCGTGTGTGTGTGTGTGGTGGGGTTTGGGTGAAGGCAAGGACTCACATTCAGGAAAAGAGCCTCCATGTTGTATATTTTCTACTCCTCTGTAGAGTTCTTTTTCAGTGTACTGTAATATGTTTACAGCCAAATGAGCTGCTGTGTAAATCAGATTTATTTAGTAGTAAATGTGTTAGTAGTACATTTAGGGTTCGAACTTCTGGAGAGCAGCGCCAGCTCTCTTATTGTTTGGACTGAGAATATTATAACTTGGTTTTTGTTGCGCAAAAATCATTTTGTATTGCCTTGGGATGTGGAAGGGAATGTAAGTAAACACTGATACTTTTTGCTTCGGCCACAGGGTGCCGCCATATCCTGTGAATGGCTGGTGCCCACAACTATGGTATAAGATATTTCTTCCCCAGATATGTACAGGTCATTTTCCTAATAAACTGAATGAAAAGCAGTTTTAAAAAACCCTGAATGTTTTGTGTCTGAATGCCTCTCTTTAATAGTACTTCATATGCATTTTGTCATTGTGAACACTCTTAAATCTTTTGATAGTTAAGATTTATTAGATTCCTAAAGAGGTTCTACTTGAACCATTTTTAAATAGGTAAACAGTCATTTTTATGGTTCTTCATAGAACTTTTATGGGTTCCCCCAGAGGGACAAATCATTATACATTTAATAGTGAACATTTTCTAATAGTGAAATTTAAGATTTATATTTGACCTATTTGAACTAACAAGAAAATACAGCTAACTAGCCTATAATTGACCAGTCTGCATATTGGATTTATTCACGTACAGTATCACGGATGCTTAGTTTCTAGCAGTTTCTAATTTCTGAGACACCTTGTGTACTTCATTAACAAGAGTTATTTGGTACTAAATGATTTCATAAGTACAATCTTAAATATTCAAAGTTGTTTAGCAGGAGGGTACACATAATACATTCACCTTCACTATCTTCAGTGTGTACATTCTTTTTCAATAGTAATCTAATGTTTACAAACAGAAATTTCATCACAGGACTTTAAGACAATTATAGACCAACTCATTTCTTCCTAATATTATAGATACAAATTACATCCACACATTTATGCTAATTATTTTTTTATTGAGTGCAATAGCCCTAGTTCAGAAAAAAAAAAAACATAACCACAGGGAGTCATTAGTATAAGATTCTCCAGTTCAAGGGTATCAGTTTAACTAGTGGGGGGGAACAAAAAAAAAAATACAAACAAAAAAAAAGGTCATATGACATCTTGGTTTTTTTAGGTAGTACAATGTAAAATCTCAGTGCTGGTAAATACATTATGTCTCTCAGGCATCTAACTCTTGATGGTCCAGATGAAAAAATATGCTACAGTAGATGACAACAAATATTAACAATCTCTCTTATTAGTTATACACATTACAGTTTTGTTGCTGTTTCACTCTTCCTGTGTATCCACTCTAGGTTGATGGAATGACAAGAGACATTATAGTCATTATATAAAATCAGTTTAGTCCACTATTCACAGTGAAAATTCATCACTGGACCTTAAGACAACTATAGGCCAACTTATTTCTTCCTAATAATATAGATACAAATTACATCCATGCATAATTTGCTCATTATTTCCATTTAGGCAGTGCAATAGCCATAGTTCAGAAAGAAAAAAAAACATAGGAAGTCATTAGTATAAGATTCTCCAGTTCATTCATTCCTTGAGCAATTGCAAAAAAAAGTAGGCCATATGAGAGCTTGTTTTTTTTGTTCCTCAACTTTTTTTTCTTTCAGTGGTTGCTAGGAGACTGTTGAACCTACGGCAAGAAATCACGAGCTACAGCCACGATGGGCATGTGTCCTCTGCTGTGCTCTAGGTGGGAACTGATATTCTTATATAAGATGCTAATTAACCCTTTTCTACCTCGTTTCTGCTTTAACTTTAAACATTTAGTTCTTGATAGAACTTGGTAGTTCTTGGTAGGACCTCCACACTCTATCTGCTTACCACCTCGTTAAATATCCCTCATAACTGTTTACTTCCAACACTCACGGTCTATAACAGCCTCAGTATTCTTTACCAGTGAATCATTTGTGCATAACACATGGTTTTTGCATAAATTAATCAAGTTATACTACAAACCGGCTTCAGTTTTGGTCAATTTGCTCCTCAGAAACAGCCAGTTGAGACCCAATTGGTGCCAAATTGGTACTTATTTTGTTATTTTCTCTGAGAAATGCTGTGCCAAATTGAATTGTTATAGAGGTATATACAGGAAAAAATGGCTAGATAATAGCATATTTAGCTCTATTTTCAATGGAACATGTCTTCCCCTCTCTAGGGAGGGAGAGTAATTTTCTACAGCTAATGCTTGTCACAGGCCTGATGGACCAGACTTTGTGACGTGACTGGCTTTCTCCAATTTACTGGGTTAAAGCCCATTTGAAATCAAATAGCATGACATTCCATTCTTTCTGGTGTTCAGCTCAGGGCAATGAAATGTAAATTGCAAAGTCCTGTTCTAATACTGATTGTGAGGCAGAAGAGATTACGAATTTCAGAATGAGTTAGCAGCTGATGAAATGGGAGTGAAATATTTCCATTACAGATACTAAATGAATGGGCAGAAAAATTACATTTTAGGGAGTACAGCAGAAAATCTCAGTGATAATAAATACATTATGTCCCACAGGCATCTAACCCATGTTGACAAATATGAATAATCTCTCTTGTTAGTTTCATAACATGACTTTCTTGCTGCTGTTTCATTCTTCCCATGTATCCACTATAGGTTGATTGAATGATAAGGGCAAAGGTCATCAAATAAAATCACTGTAGTTCCCATCGGAAATAAGTGAGCCTAGGGCATCTTTTATATTCTTAATCACAATCCCATTTTATTACCCATCACTCTGAAACTGTCATGCCGAGCTCTCTTAGCTGTGATTGGCAGAGAAAGATATAGATCTTTCTATATTAGAAATAATATAACCAGTATAATATATACCAGTTTGATCCTGATCTCAGGCTTCTGTCTGTGCTGAGGTTCTGTGCATGTTCTCATGTCTGTCTGGGTTTTCTCTGGGTTCCTCCCACCTCTCAAAAACATGCTGGCAGTTGGATTGACTACTCAAAATTGCCCCTAGGTACAAATGTATGTGTGTATGTTCCAATGCGATGGATATCATCCAGGTCGTATTCCCGCCTCTGCCACAGAGAGATAGACATTCTGGATAGATATTCCTGGGATAGACTCCAGATTCTCTGTAACCCTTAACAGAATGAAATGGTTACTAATAAAAATAAATAAAATAAATAAATAAACAAACAAACAAACAAACAAATAAATAATTCAATTGATACAGCAAATTCTAGGTTGTTTTTTGGTGTAAAAAGGCAGTGTTTTGATCTGCTCTATTAAAAGAGAGAGAGAGCTCAGCGTCCACCGCATTTTGCATCTTGTTAACCTTGTATAAGCCCTCCTGTCAAGGCATCTTTGTGGTGGTGTATGCTGGGCCCAGATTTAGGGCCATGTGGCTACACTTCCTCCAACACTCTCTCCCACCTCTGAATACTCGTTCTCACACATGAAGGACATCTCACTCCTCTCTTCTCCTCCTCCTTTCTTTTTATTCACACTGTTTTCTGATTAAGCCAACAGCATGACTAGCCCATGTGCTGCCTTGGATGTGGTGGACTTCATTTTGTAATTCATTTTGTATTATGAGGCAGACCTTATCTGAAACTAAACTGCTCATCTTGATAGATAGATATCTATTTCTCTCTCTCTCTCTCTCTCTCTCTATATATATATATATATATATATATATATATATATATATATATATATATATATATATATATATACATACATACATATATATAGTCATTTTTAGAAGAGAGAAGAGTGACACAACACTAAGAGACCAATTTCTTATAAATGATGTCTGACAAGTGAAACGATGCAGTGGAAAAATGTGCGTGAGGGTTGTTCTTTTTTTTTTTCAGAAAAATCTGAGGCAGATGGAACTGTCAGATTGTCCTCTCTGCATAGCTGAGCTTCTGAATCCTCACCCACTTTATTGCTGAAGCCTTGCTCAACATAAACACTTCGTCTTCACTGACATGGTGCCATCAATTCCACATAACTAACAGAAGAACAGCGCTGAAATAGAAACCCAGCATGAGCCTCAGTCACACTGTTATTTACTGCTCCCGACTGTCAGCCATGCAAAGAAAAGTGCCTCAAAGAAACACCACAGATAGAGATTAAATTAAAATTTTTGGCTAAAGATGTGCTTTCATAATAGGGTGAGCTGCACAAATGAGGTCTTTAATCAGGTTTTTTTTTAGCAGAATAGCTCCCTTGATTTCCCACTTGGCTTATCACAAATGCCATGCTCTATTCCCAGTGGCCAATGTGTTTCAGCAGGAATAAATTGGCAAGCTTCCACCCTGCCATGGTGTGTTCTCTCCTCTTCTGTTTCCAGTGAATTAAACTTGTGCTTGCATGCCTATGGGTTCAGCGGCCTGAGAAAAAATAGTTCAGCATCCTGAGTTCAGTGGCCTGAGAAACATTCGTTCAGAGGTCTCAGTTCAGTGGTCTGAGTAGTATTTAGTAAGTAATTACAAATGACTGCATCTTGCTGAGCATAACTTCAATGACATTTGCATGTTTGATGAGCAGAGTTCAAACTTTCATGTTCATGTGAAAGACTTTGGAAGTCTGGTATAATGGTGCAAGCATGCAAGATTTAATATATATAAAAATATAACTAAAAAAAAAAGCTGCTTAAGTTTGATATTTAAAATGAAGGCCATTGTCTCTTTTCAAGTAAGAACAAATATTGTGTTTATGATTGCTAAATAATTTCAGGTTCAATCCTGAACTTGGACAAATGTCTATGTGGATCTTCACATGTTCTCCCCAGGTTTCCTCAGGGTTCTCCAGTTTTTCCACATGTCAGTAGGTGGTTTGGTAACTCTAAATTCCACCTAGGTGTGCATGTGTGTGTGCATGGTACCCTGCATGGTGTATTCCCACCTTGTGCCCAGTGTTCCAGGTTCCAGATTTACCAGGATAAATCAGTTCATGAACATTAATGAATGAAAAATATTAATCACTCAAATATCAGTTACTAGTCTTCTTAGAGCTAAATAGCTAGGCCTACTCACCACAGCCAGGTAACCAGGTATATAAACCAGCTTGGTTGTGACCATAGATTTTGGTGTGGCAGGACAACATTAATAATGACAGAGCCTTAAACAAAATTAAGTCTATAGAGTACCACACTTGACTTAAGCTATAGGCTACTATCTAGTGAATAGGCCCATGATAGGCCATTGAAAGTCTGCAACATATAGCCATCATACAGTCTAGCAGGTTATTTTCAGCATACCTTTCTAAATGTTCCTTTGTTCAACCGTTGTTGAAGCACTTCCCATTGCTAACAAGTCACTCACAGAATAACGTTAAACATTGTTTTCAGGTTTCAGCAAAATTTCCTGCCCAATCTCAAAAATCCCACAAAAGACATGAATCTAGCAAAAAAAAAAAAAAAAAAGTAGGCATTTAGAAAATTTAGACTACACTTACCTTTTTTTGTGGATTTATTTTTTATTAGATTTGATTCTAAAAAACAAGATCTTGGCAACCACTGGGTATTTTAACTAACCCAGCATCGCAACCCCATTAACTGTCCTGTCAAATGCTCCTCCTTTTCTGAGAATGTTCATAGAACAAGTAAGTGGCAGTGGGTTTCCTGCCCCAATAGATCTCCATTACTGCTTGTTGTAGTTCCCATTTTAGAGCATTAGGTATAATAACTCTGATGAGCTGTAAATAAATAAACAAATGGCTGTAAATTGTACAGTAATTTGTTGGCATCACAGTTGCCAGTAATGTTCTGTAAAATCGTACAGTAAACAACTGTAAAACATATTTACAGTAAAATATAGTAATCTTACACAGTATAAAATAACACATAATTCAGTACACTTGCTCATTTGGCTGATGATTTTGAAAAACAGATTATACTGGATACATACAGGATACATGTATCCATACAGGATACAACTGAGCTGAAGGTTAAAGGTTTTACTCAACGACCCAACCACTGCAGGATTGTGGTCCTGGGATTTGAACCAACAATGTTCCAGATTGTAACTCAAAGCCCTAACTTGAGATGGCTTAGTTGTCAAGACTTTAACTTTCCAATCAGGAGATTGTGGGTTCAAATCCCAGCACTGCCAAACTGCTGTGGTTGGATCCTTGAGGAAGACTCTTATCCTTCAGCTCAGTGATTACAGTACTTTACTGTAAATATGTTTTGCAGTTCTTTATTGTAAACTATCACAGAACTTAAATATACATTAAATTTATGATTCTGCAGCATTTAAAAGTTGTGTATGAGTTGCCACTGCTATGAAGGGGATAACTTTTCCTTGCTAGTCAACTTTAGTAATTGTTTGGTGTTAGTTGTGGAAAATAATTAGAAAATACATTGTATATTTCATATCACCTATTTTATATTGCATATAATCCATTTTATAATATTGGTCTTTATGTAACTCGGGTGAACTGCTGAACTGTGGCCTATGTGTAAAGGGCAA